>NW_004444432.1:84911-106043 GCF_000243295.1 Trichechus manatus latirostris | reverse complement strand
AAAGAAAAGAATGAATAAATAACAATCAGAAAGGTTAAAGAACAGCAAAGTTCCCAGGGATCCCACCATTGTGCCTATGAGGTCTGGGGAAGTTGTTCTCAGGTGTTGCAGTACAGCCTGGCTAGAACACATAGAGTTATACAACACCAGGTATTCAGGGAACAGAAAGAGAAGGAAGATATAGAGAGACGAGAAACTGAGTAATGAAGAAAGACAAAAAGGGAAAAAGAGGGAAAAGAAAACAAAACAAATAAAAAAAAGAACAAGAAAAGCCCCCCAAAAAACAGAAAAAAAAAACAACGAAAAAAGAAATGCCCTCAGGGATCCTTCTGCACGTCTGTGCCAACTGAGGGGGTAGTTTCCAAGCCACGCAGAACCTCCTGGCCAAAACGGGCTCCCAACTCAAGAAAAGGAAAAGAAAGCAAACAATCAATTCAACCCAAACAAATGAACAAAAGCCCCGGGATCCCACCAGCACGGCAGCCCAGACCAGGAAGCAGCTCCACACTCGAACGGAGCTCCTCAGCCCCTCAGGAAGAAGCAAAGATGGCGCACGGAGCCAGGTATTTGAGCAAAAGGAGGTGGAGGTGGTGAGACGTAAGGAAGAAACCAAATGAAACTGAAAAAAAGCAACACCAGCAGCCAACAAATGCACTCAGAGAGCCAGCTAGTGTGGGCTGGTGGAATCCAAGCAGCTGGTGTTTCCCAGACAAGAGACTGTGTCCGTGGGAAGCAGAGGAGGCCGAGTCAGGGTGAAGAAGGGTGGGGGGTGGGAAAGCGTATATCGCAAATTACCGGTTGTTTTGTCTCCCGCTGGATGCTCCGTGAGGCTGCTTTCTCGTACCCCCTGTTTGCTGGTGTCCGATAGGAGTCCAAGATGGCGGATCCGCACTGCATTAGCTGGTAGGGGACCTCTGCATGAATCTCTCCTCACTCTTCATTCTCTGTCATTTTTCTCACTCTACTTGGTGCTTGGCTGAGTTATCTATCTCTTCATTTGATGTTTTAGGGTTTCAGGATTGGTGTTTTCTCTGTTCAGCTTAGCTTTTCAGATCTTTGCTGTGGAGGGATGGCGTGGTGCTTCTGCCTAGAGTGCCATTTTGCCCTACGATTGCATTCTTATTGCAAAGATGAGGGGCTTCACCTCACTGGAGCTTCCACAGTGGGGCTCTCAGCTTTGTGGTGGAAGCAGTTTTTTTTCTGTCAGCCTCCTAATGGGTGAGCAAATGCTTGAAGAATCACTCCTACAAGAGGCTGGCCCATTCACCCTTCACCTATTGTAATGAGAGATTGAAATTTCCTGCTACTCTAGTGGGAGAGTCAGTCTCTAGGGCTCACATTTCTAATATCTGAGAGGCCAGGAGAGTTTTCAGAAGGATTATTGGGTAGCAGGAATTCTTCCCAGGGAGAGAGTCATTGGGAAGAGAACTTCAACAAGGATTCGCTGAGCGTACTTACATTGTGCTAAACAGTACTCTAACTGCTGGGTGTGTTTATCAAGAACAAACTGGTGTTTTCGCTAACAAAGATTACAGTCCAGGGAAATCCTCTTCCCAAGGCAGTGTTGGAGTTTAATCTAAATGTTCTTACAACTCCAATACTCTCTTCTGTTTGTATTCCATGAGAGCAGCACCCTCCTGCACTGGCATTGTGCTAGATAGCTGGGATAGGATCCCAAGTTAGAATCTTGGGGCTAGTCACTTCATTTCTCTAAACCTTGGTTTCCACATCTGTAAATCGGAGGAAGTATTAGCAATTTCACAAGTTTGTGAGGAGGACTGAATAAAGCAGTGAGACACATATGTAAACTAATCATTTCTCTATTAGAAGACACCATAAGTAAAATAAAAAGACAAGTGAGAGACTGGGAAAAATATTTTTAATATATTTTCTAGGCAAAGCAACCATATTAACAATATATGGAGAAACCTCACAAAACAGAAGGAGAAAAACACACAAGTGCACACATTATATTGTCGTGATGAATGCATAACTCTGTGAATATACTAAAATAAAAGACAGTATGAGGGAGGGGAGGGTTGGGGAGGGGAAATCACTAACTGGATAGTAGACAAGTATTAACTTTGATGAAGGGAAAAACAACACACAACACAGGGGAAGTTGGCACAACTTGACCAAGGCAAAATCATAGAGGCTTCATAAACATATCCAAGCACCTTGAGGGACTGAGTTACCGGGGCTGAGGGCTGGGAACCAAGGTCTTGGGGGCCATCTAGGTCAATTGGCATAACATAGTTCATAAAGAAAATGTTCTACATCTTACTTTGGTGAGTAGTGTCTGGGGTTTTAAAAGCTTGCAGGCAGCCATCTAAGATAACATCTATTGGTCCTATCCCGTCCAGAGCAAAGGAGAATGAAGAAAACCAAAGTCACAAGGAAAATGTTAGTCCAAAGGACTAATGGACCACATGAGCCACAGCCTCCACCAGCCTGAGCCCAGAAGAACTAGATGGTGCCTGGCTACAACCATCAACCGCTCTGACAAAGATCACAATAGAGGGTCCTGGACAGAGCGGGAGAAAAATGTAGGACAAGATTCAAATTCACAAAACAAGACAAGACTTACTTATCTGACAGAGACTGTAGGAACCCCCAAGACTATGGTTCCTGGACACCCTGCAAACTCAAAACTGAAGCCTCTCCCAAAGTCCACCTTTCAGACAAGCATTAGACAGGCCTGTAAAACAAACAATAACACAATTGAGGAACATGCTTCTTAGTTCAGTCAAGTATACCTGACCAAATGGGCAACACCTGCCAAAAGCAAAGAGGAGAAGGCAGGAAGGGACAGGAAAACTGGATGAATGGACATGGGGAACCCGCGGTGTAAAGAGAAAGAGGGAGAGTGCTGATACATTGCCTGAATTACAACCAATATCACAAAACAATTTGTGTATAAATTTTTGAATGAGAAAATGTTTGTGCTGTAAATTTTCACCTAAAGCATGATGAAATGTTAAAAAATCACTAAATTGTACATTTTAAATGGGCAAATTGTATGGTATATGAATTATATCTCATATAGTGTAAGAAAGAACAACAAACTTCCCCTTAGTCTCCCTTCCAGTAAGACCCCTCTTCCCTCACCTGTCCTGGAATTACTACTGCTCTCAGCCATATCTGAGTCTGAGTGGAGTCTCTGGAGGTCAAGAGCTTGCTGGGGGGTATCATATCATTTGTTCTTGGTCAGCTTCAAAGATAGAGATGGGGGTCAGTGACTATGAGGCTGAGGTGGTGGAGGGGGCAATCAGTGAAGGAAGAAGTGGTGGCTCTGGGTGTGGGCATACAACTTGTATTGAGTCTGCATTCCCTTTACCTGTTCCACCTTTTCTGACTTCAGCTCCTTCTGCACAGAGTAGGGTACAGGAGAGAGGTTAACAAAAATATATATCTGCAGAGAAAACAAGAGGGCCTGGGTAAGCACAAGGAACTCTGAGCCCCAAGACCAAGCAATATCCAGTACCAAAATAAAGGTAAGTGTACCCAATGTGCATTACAAGGTTGATGTGTTGCCAGGTGGTTGGTGCAGAAATCTATGGCTGGGAATTGGTTGAAGAGTGCTTGAAGCCATGGATTGTAGGAAGTAGGTGGCATGGGGAAGAAAGAGAAGATATGGGGGAAAGCAAGGGACAGGATGCTATTTAAGGATGAGAGTTGTCCATAAAATAATATAGGGAAAATATCTGAGAAACCAAATTCCTTCTGTTAACTTTCCTACTCCTTATTCATTCAGTCATTCATCCATTTATTCAACAAATACTGAGTGCCTAGTATATGCCATGGCTGAGTCAGGCACAGCTTAGTCCTCAAAGTGACATCTTTTCATTTTAATACTTTAAAGAGGTCTTTTGCAGCAGATTTGCCCAATGCAATATGTTGTTTGATTTCCTGACTGCTGCTTCCATGGGCATTGATTGTGGATCCAAGTAAAATGAAATCCTCGACAACTTCAATCTTTTCTCCATTTATCATGATGCTTATTGGTCCAGTTGTGAGGATTTTTGTTTTGTTTATGTTGAGGTGTAATCCATACTGAAGGTTGTAGTCTTGGATCTTCATCAGTATTTCAAGTCCTCTTCACTTTCAGCGAGCAAGGTTGTCATCTGCATATCACAGGTTGTTAATGAGTCTTCCTCCAATTCTGATGCCCCATTCTTCATATAGTCCAGCTTCTTGGATTATTTGTTCAGCACACAGATCGAATAAGTATGGTGAAAGGATACACAACCTTGCACACACCTATCCTGATTTTAAACCACGAAGTATCCCTTTGTTCTGTTCGAATGACTTCCTCTTGGTCTACGCACAAGTTCTGCATGAGCACAATTAAGTATTCTGGAATTTCCATTCTTCACAATGTTATCCATAATTTGTTATGATTCACACAGTCGAATGCCTTTGCACAGTCAATAAAACACAGGTAAACATCTTTCTGGTATTCTCTATTTTCAGCCAAGATCCATCTGACATCAGCAATGATATCCTTCGATCCACATCGTCTTCTGAAACCAGTTTGAATTTCTGGAAATTCCCTGTCAATGTACTGCTGCAACTGCTGTTGAATGATCTTCCCTAAAATTTTACCTGTGTGTAGTATTAATGATATTGTTCGATAATTTCCACATTGTGTTGGATCACCTTTCTTTGGAATGGGCACGAATATGGGTCTCTTCCAGGCAGTTGGCCAGGTAGCTGTCTTCCAAATTTCTTGGCATACATGAATGAGCACCTCCAGCGCTGCATCCGTCTGTTTTTTTTTGTTTTTTTTTTTTTTTTTGCCAATGCCTTCAGTGCAGCTTGGACGTCTTCCTTCAGTACCACCTGTTGTTGATCATATTCTACCTCCTGAAATGGTTGAATGTTGACCAGTTCTTTTGGTACAGAGACTCTGTATTCCTTTCATCTTCTTTTGATGCTTCCTGAGTTGTTCAATATTTTCCCCATAGAATCCTTCAATATTGCAACTCAAGGCTTGAATTTTTTCTTCAGTTCTTTCAGCTTGAGAAATTGATTACATACATGTCATTACAGTGACAGTGATTACATTCTTCAAGTTGTGCAACCATTCTTGCTATCCTTTACCAAATTATCACACCACCATTAACATTAACTTGCTGCTCCCTAAGCTTCTCACCTAACCTTTTGAGTTGCTGTTGTCAGTTTAATCTCATATAATTATTTAAAAGAGCATAATGCTAGAGATAGACATACTTTACTAATTAAGCTAAACTATTATTTGATTCAAAGAAAACTTCAGGGGATAGATTTGGTTTGAGGTTTAAGGTTAAAGATTATCTCAGGGCAATAGTTTTGGAGGTTCATCCAACCTCACTGGCTCCAGAAAGTGTGGATTCCACAGACCACTTGAAGATCTGTTCCACATTTCCCCCCTTTTGATCAAGATTCTTCTATAGAATCTTTGATCAAAACGTTCAATAATGGTAGCTGGCCACCATCATGTTCTTTGGGTCTCATGGCTTAGGAAGCAGTTGTTCATGAAGGCAACCATACACAAATTCCACTTCCTCCTCTGATTCCTAATTCTGCTTCTTCCTTTGCTACTCCAGGTGAATAGAGACTGATTATAGCTTGCATGGCTGCTTGAAAGCTTTTAAGATCCCAGGTAGTAGGCAATGAACTAGGAGGTAGAACAGAAGTACTGAAAAACAATATTAGGCTAATTGACTGGGATGTCCTATGAAATCATGACCCTAAATCTCCAACTCCAGAAAAAAAAAATCCTGTGCTTTTGATAGCTTCAAGGGGTGCTTGGTATGAAAGCTGAGTCCAGGGCTCACCAAGAAGAGGAGAGCCTGGCAACTACCCCCAAACTTTTCATTGGGACTTCAAAAGTCTACATCTTAGGAATAATGGGAAACCAGAAATTGAGTGATTCTTGCAGGAATTGAAGCCAAGCTTTCAATAATCTCAGTCCTCAAAAATAAATGGATTACTCTCATATTGCTAGGGACTCTAGCAACTTGAAAGAAGGCTCTCAGAGTAAGGTAACATTCTAGGCCTGAAATTATCTTTTAGAGTTGTTCATATATAATATTTATCACTCATTCAAAAGTAAGCATGTACAAGAGGAAAAAAAAATAGTGTGAATGAAAACCAAGAAAAGAAACAGGTGATAGAAACAGGCTCACAAGCACTCCATATAATGGAGTTATCACACATGGACTTTAAAAATAACTATCCTTAATATGTTCAAGGAGATAAAAGGCAAGATAGAGAATTTAGGAAAAAGACTAGAAATTAGGCAAAGACTTGAACAGCTACTTCACAAAAGAAGATATCCAAATGGCCAATAAGCATATGAGACCTCGTTTATAATTAGAAAAATGCAAATTAAAACAATCAGATACCACTACATACTCATTGGAATAGCTAAAATAAAAAAGACTGGTAAACCAAGGGTTGGTGAAGGATGTGGAGCAATAGGAACCCTCAAACACTGCTGGTGGGAGTGTAAATTGGTACAACTACTTTAGAAAACAACTTTGCCCTTATCCACTAAGGTTAAACATATGCATACCCTGTGACACAAAAACTTTATTCTTAGGTATATACTCAACAGATATGTATGTGTATGTTTACCAGTTCCTTCAGCTTGAGAAATACCGAGTGTGTTCTTCCCTTTTGGTTTTCTAACTCCAGGTCTTTGTACATTTCATTATAATACTTTGTCTTCTTGAGTTGCCCTTCGAAATCTTCTGCTCAGCATTTTTACTTCATCATTTCTTCCATTCACTTTAGCTACTCTACATTCAAAAGCAACTTTCAGAGTCTCTTACATGCACTTCGGTCTTTTCTTTCTTCTTTGTTTTTTAATGACCTTTTGCTTTCTTCAAGTATGATGTCCTTGATGTCATCCCACAGCTTCTCTTGTCTTTGGTCATTAGTGTTCAATGTGTCAAATCTATTCTTGAGACTGTCTCTAAATTCAGGTGGGAGATACTCAAGGACATAATGCTTGGTAAAGTAGAGGGTCAGTGAAAAAGAGGAAGACCCTCGACCAGATGGGTTGACACAGTGGCTGCAACAATGGGTTCAAGCATAACAATGATTGTGAGGATGGCGCAGGACCAGGCAGTGTTTCGTTCTGTTGTACATAGGGTAGCTATGAGTTGGAACGGACTCGACAGCACCTAACAACAACAACATACTCAAGGTTGTACTTCGGCTCTTGTGCACTTGTGCTACTTTTCTTCAGCTTCAACTTGAACTTGCATAGGAGTAATTGATGGTCTGTTCCGCAGTCGGCCCCTGTCCTTGTTCTGATTGTTATTGAGCTCCATAGTCTCCTTCCACAGATGTAGTCCGCTTGATTCCTGTGTATTCCATCTGGTGAAGTCCAAGTGTATAATCGTGGTTATGTTGTTGAAAAAAGGTATTTGCAATGAATAGGTCGTTGGTCTTGCAAAATTCTATTATGTGATCTCCTGCGTGGTTTCTAACACCAAGGCCTTATTTTCCAAATACTGATCCTTCTTCTTTGTTTCCAACATTTAGATTCCAATCATCAGTAATTTTCAGTGCATCTTGATTACATGTTTGATCAAATTCAGACCCTGCAGAAGTTGGTAAAAATCTTCAATTTCCTCATCCTTGGCATTAGTGGCTGATGCATAAATTTGAATAATAGTCCTATTAACTGTCTTCCTTGTAGGCGTATGGATATTATCCTATCATGGACAGCATTATGTTTCAGGATTGATCTTGAAATGCTCTTTTGACAATGAATGTAATGCCGTTCCTCTTCAATTTGTCAGTCCTGGCATAGTAGACCATGAGATTGTCCAATTCAAAATGACCAATACCAGTCAATTTCAGCTCACTAATGCCTAGGATATTGATCTTTATGGGTTCTATTTCATTTTTTTCCCTTTTTGTTTAGAATTTTGTGCCACATTTTTCTCCAGCTCTTTCTGGGGTCCTCCACTGTGATCCCGGTAAGAGCAGTCACTGGTGGTATCCAGGCACCATCTAATTGTACTGGACTCAGTCTGGTGGAGGCTGTGGTAGTGGTGGTCCATTAGTCCTTCGTACTAATCTTTCCCTTGTGTATTTAGTTTTCTTCATTGTCCCTTGCTCCAGATGGGGTAAGACCAGTGGAGTATCTTAGATGGCCACTCACAAGCTTTTAAGGCCCCAGACGCTACTCACCAAAGCAGAATGTAGAACATTTTCTTTATAAACTATGTTATGCCAGTTGAGCTAGATGTTCCCCAAGACCATAGTCTCCACAGCTCTCAGCTCAGTAATTTTGTCCCTCAGGGAGTTTGGATGTGTCTATAGAGCCCTGGAGGTGTAGTGGTTAACAGCTTGGCTGCTAACTAAAAGGTCGGCAGTTCAAATCCACCAGCCGTTCCTTGGAAACCCTATGGGGCAGTTCTACTCTGTCCTACAGGGTTGCTATGAGTCAGAATTGACTCGACGGCAACAGGTTTGGTTTTTTTGGTTTATGGAGCTTCCATGATCTTGCCTTGGACAAGTTGTGCTGGCTTTCCCAGTATAGTGTACTGTCTTCCCCTTCACCAAAGTTACCACTTATCTATCGTCTATTTAGTGTTTTTTCCTTTCACCCCTCACCTCCCTCATAACCATAAAAGATTGTTTCTTTTTGTGTGTAAACCTTTTCATGAGTTTTTACAGTAGCGGTCTCATACAATATTTGCCCTTTTGTGATTGACTTATTTCACTCAGTGTAATGTCCTCCAGATTCATCCATGTTGTGAGATGCTTCACAGATTCATCACTGGTATTTATCGTTGCATAGTATTCCATTGTGTGTATGGAATGTCCATTTCATTTTTGACAACTTCCAATTTTCCTAGATTCATACTTCATACATTACAAGTTCTGATTATTAATGGATGTTTGTAGTTGTTTCTTCTCATTTGGAGTCATGCCACCTCAGCAGATAAAGGCCCCAAAAGCTTGACTCCATCCACATCATTAAGGTCAATTCTACTTTGAGGAGGCAGCTCTTTCCCAGTCATATTTTGAGGGCCTTCCAACCTGAGGGGTCATCTTCTGGCACTATATCAGACAATGTTCTGCTGTTATTCATAAGGTTTTCACTGGCCAATTTTTTCAGAAGTAGAGCACCAGGTTCTTCTTCCTAGTCTGTCTTAGTCTGGAAGCTCTGCTGAATCCTGTGGGCTGTGGCTTCACACAATGCACTAAAGACTCTAGAGGGAGTGAGTGACCCTGCTGCTATTTGAAATACTGGTGGCAAAACTTCCAGCATCACAGCAACACGCAACCCACTACTGTAGGACAAACTGACAGACGAGGGGTAGAGGAAGCACCAATCGAACGTCTTCTTCAATTTCAATGGCTTCTCAGAGTTACAGACCTCAGGTGTCCTCTATAGAACAACTCTGGAGTTCCATTGCCGACCTGACCTGGGTCCTGTGCATCACCTTCAAAAGTGGAAGAGGTAAGTCCTGGGGAAAATCTTCAGATGATACATTTGAATGCTCTAGAGTCTTTAGTCCATTGTGTGAAGCCACAGCCCACGAGAAATTTTGAGCTCACAGTCATTGGACTCCTCTCAAATGAAAAAGTGTATCTGGAGATGGTGAAGATGGTGGAGTTACTAGGTGGTTAAAGGAAACTGTAGCATTAATAACTATTTCTCTTACAGAGACAGATTTCCTGCCATGCAGCAGGTAGTGATGATCATCTAAGCAATTTTCTTCTAAAATTTAACAAGAGATCCTTACCTTGAAACAAAAAATCTTGTCTGAAGCTCCACTATAGGAAAAAGAAAATAATGTCACCTCTTTACCACTTGTCTGGTTCCAGTTTTAGCCTTTCTTCAGGAACTGAAATTTGAAACTATATCCTCTTCAGTTTAACAATATTTTATCAATTGTAATATCTAATCATACTGACATAGTATACTAACATCCAGTGCTTCGAACTGGTTCTTTCTGGTTCAGTCATGGCTGAGGAATAGACTCAAATTTATAGAATTTTTATATAATTTGGGTGAACCAGAACCATGACTGGAATGGGAAAAATTACGAGTCAAAGCCCTGCTAGAAACTTAATATCCCTCTTAGAAAACAAGGGCACTGTATACGTTGCATCGCAATCAAATCTCTTGCCCATCGGATTTTGCACAGAGACGGAAACAGGGGTGCCCTGCTCAAAGATGGCAGCTGACTGAACGGCTTTGAATGTGTGTCACTCTCCTCAGTCTTGGCATTAATCCAATCTCACGCATCAGGCTCCTGCAGGGCTTCAACCCATAATTTTTCCTGTTTCAGTTATGGTTCTGGATCAACCAAATTTTAAAAATTCAGGTCTGTTCCAGTTTCATTTTGTTGGCCCTGACCGAGCCAGTTTGAACCAGTTTGAAGCCCTGCTAACATCTCAAGGGTTCCATTCCTCACTTGTCCTAAGTGATGAACCTCTTTCTAAAAAAGTTTATGAGGTAATGCCTTTGAGAGTCTGTGTGAACCAGTAAGTACAATGTAGTGCAGAGGGACTTAATGGAGGACAGACCATGAGACTAGTGAAATGATAAAACATTACAGGTGATTTGACGGGGGAAATACAGGGCTCTGTAGGAGCAGATAGTAGAATCATTCAACTGGTCTCACGTGTGTTGAAGGCGGCTTCCCACAGGAAGTTATGTTTTTACTAAATCCTGAAAGATAAAGTGTGGTTATCCAGGTGAAGAGGAGCTTATCAGATATTTACTCCATGACCTGGCTCATCTTTGAAGAAATCCTGGGTAGATATCCGCTAACCAGCAATTGGGCATGTAGGGTAATCTGAATGATACCTAACTGGCCAATTGTATGTTGATGCAATGACACACCTGTAGTGAAACAAAGTTGGGTTATTGGCTTGTTGCAACAAGGGAGATTGTACACCATCAGGAGCAGTGGAATGTCTCAGTAAGATAGCATCAGAAATGACTACATTATTTTAGCTTTTATTAGGTGATTTTGAGAAGGTTCAAGAAAGTTGGACTTCTATCTAGACTGGAGATAGTCAAGATTGGATATCTTAATTTTTTTCTAGAATGTGGGTGTAATGAAGTAGGTCTAAAACTATAATTTTGAAAGATGCAGTAGTCACCAATATTAGCGAAGAAAAATAAATATTCAGTCATTTTTGTGTTTTCAACAATATTCTTGTTTTAGTCTTTGTTCAGTCATGATTATGAAGTGTTTTTTTGTTTTGCTTCAACATGGTCACAGAGTAGCCTTGTCTAATGTTGTTATTTAGTGAAATTTTTTATGTTCATGAGGAAAATACCATAGCCTAGGTGTGAGGGGCATACCAGCACCTGGTAACACCGTGGCCTAGGTATAGTACCAGACCAGCTGCTGGCTATAAGGAGCTACTTTTCTTTCTCTTGGTAGCAAGTGTCTGAACTCTGTAGCTCATGCCCATGAGAGGAATCTCCTAATAGCCACCTCCTAATTAACTCTGTATCCATTTGGGCTTAGGAATGAGCTCCTATTTGGGAAAGGAAACAAATAATTAGTACATAAGAAAAAAATGGATGAGAAGATACTTGAAATGCCTAAAGCATCATGGTGTCTCTTCTCTATACCCCTCACCTTGCTCTTTGAGGGTAGTCTTCCAGGGTTTTGGAACTCTGGTTTATGCTGGTGGCCTATGACATCTAAGCCTAATCGTGTGTATACAGGTGAACACAAACAGTGGGCGTGTTTAGTGGAGCATTAACCATACAGTTCTGGAGCTCAGGAAAGAGAAGGTTGGAATGCAGAGATAGGTTCAGGCTGCAGTGGCTGGCACACAGGAGACACTCAAACACTATAATGAATGGAAGGATGAATGAATGAGCGAATAAATGAATAACATACTTTTGGAGATAGCATAAATCTGAATGTTTATCTCTTCAAATTGTTTCCATCCACATTTATCTATCCTTTTTTTAAAAAAAGTACATTATCTTTGTCACTGTAAAATTTATTACTGTTTCCTTTGGATAAAATTTAAAATGGACTCATTAATATTAACAAAGGCTTCAGTCTGAATATCAGAGTGGGAGTTTGAAAGTAAGGGATCCCTGCCTAATCACCAGTTTTACAGAAGACGCCTGAAACAAGAAACCTTGCCAGTACATTCAGGAACTACTTCAGATTAGAGGAAAGTCATTTCATATTTTCAAAATATTATTTTACCAAAAGAATATTAATATTTGGTTACTGTTGTAAAGAGGTTTGTATGCCTAGAAGGTGAAAAATTTTCTCTTGTCCCTCAAGCCTAGTCCCCTTCCCAAGATAACAACTGTTCATGGTATGATTCATATTCTGACATGGTACCGAAGTTTCTGTAGACTGCAGACACTTTACTCTGATCCCAGGCCTCTAATGTCCACTAACCTTCTCAGCACTGTCAGATACTGGAAGTAATTAGTAAATAGTAACTATTATTATTATTTGTATATGTAAAAAGAAAATAGAAAAAGCAGCTACTTATTTTTACGCAAATGACACATGCCTTCTGTTTGCCAACCGCGCCTCTCCCTGCCCCCCGGGTGGTATTTTCATAACTGCACTGTGCCAATATTTTGTTTTTTACAGCAGAATGTAAAAAAATTGGCATAGCAGCTCTAATGAAAATACCTCGCTGTGGGAAGAAGCAGTTGGTTAACAAATGTAGAAGGCGTGCACTATTTGCGTAAAAATACAGTATTGATTAGATGGATTCTTGAAGACTGATTGACAAATTGCATTTAAAATAACAATTAATATTGTGTACTTCCCCAAATTAATGTATCTTCCACTGGAAAAGTATTGGGAAACTGGAAGCAAATGCTCCCTCATGGGAAAAGCCAGACTTTTAGTTTGGACATCAGGTCTGGTTATCAGTCACTCAACTTCATGCAGTCTCTCTAGATCAGCACTGTTCAACAGGAAGCCACTCGCCACATGTGGCTATTGGGCACCTGAAATGTGGCTAGTCCAAATTGAGATATGCTGTACATATAAAATATACACATTTTGAAGACTTAGTACAAAAGTGTAAAATATCTCATTACTAATTTTTATGTTGATTACATATTGAAATGATAATGTTCTGGGTATACTGTATTAAATACAATATATTAAAATTAATTTCACCTGTTCATTTTTATTTTTTAAAAATGTGGTTATTAGTAAATTAAAAACAACATAGGTGGCACTGCCTTAGATGGAGTCAATGGGTGTTAGGATGATTTGGGTGGGGTGGGTTCAGATCTTTCTGGAAGTGATCTAAAAGAAAAAATGGATCATGTTTTCTTTAAAGGCCTCTCAATGTTCTAGGGTATATACAATTCCTTAAGATAGCCAACAGGAAACTCCCTCTCTTCCCAGTCTTTGCTCTTGTGACTCATCTAGCCACCCAAAGGAAATTAGTTTCCCAGATAAGCAACTATTTACCTGCTTCTGTATCTTTGTATATTGTGATCCCTCTGCTAGAACACATTTTCCTTTACTTCTTCACTTGTTACATAGAACTCATCCTTTCATAGGCTTCTGCTTAGATGTCACTTCCTTTGCGAAGCCTTTTTTGAATATCCTCTTTCCAACCCATTAAGCTAGTTGCGCCGGCTACCCACAGCTCCCTTCATCACTCCTATTATAACTTTTAACATTTATGCTACAATTGCCTGCTTGTCCATTTTCTCCGTTCAATCGTGAGCTGTCTGTGGAACAGAATCTATGTTTGTTTTTCTCAGGTTCCTTCCTAGCATAATGCTGACAGTCAGCTCTTATTTGTTCAGTGCATGCATGTAACAGGACAGTCAATTCCATTTTTTCTATAATTCCAATTCTTGAAAATTATTTTCCAATTTCAGCCAAAATTTGCCTTCCTGCCCCTTCTACTCAGTTTAGGATATATTTCTGAAGCTAGGTGCTTGTTCTGAATACTGTCTTCCATACATTTGCCTAAGGTCATATATGATTTTGTTTGGATGAGCATGTCTTTCAAACCAAGCATGTAATAATAACTCCAAAAAGGTGGTTTTTTTTTTCCATCCTGCATATATATTTAAATATTCAGACTTATACTCTTAACTCTATGTGTTCCCTGAAGGAGTCTCAGAGGCAGAAATTGGTAGCAAAGCACGTGTCAAAGTAGGGCTCCAAGCCCTCATCTCCAACTTCAACCAGAAAATTATGCTTTCTGGTTAACATAAAATTTATTTTATGGTAGGGTTAACATAAAACTTTTGGCAAAAATGTTTCTGTCTTAAAATTTTTGAAAACCAGTGTTCTAGAGTAAGCCACTGGTGACTTCACCAAGACTGTAATCAATACCCCATCCTTATGTCCCTGCCCCCCCGACCCACACCACCCAATTTAAGTGGTTTTAATTTTTAAAATTTGCAATGTTTTACACAGTATAAAGTTGTGTGCTGCTAATTTTAATGAACCTCTGTATTTATTTAAATTATTTTGAAAAGATTACAGTAATTTGGTATCTTAGTTAATATTCTTATGATATATAGTTCTGAATTTCCCCTCAAGCTGTAAACACAAAATGGACTTCTCCGCAAAAGAATTCAGCAATTCTAAAAATGCTATCAATTGACAATTGTTTTGCACTTTCCGTGGGAAAAAGCTGCACTGGGGGGGATACTCAGAAAAAAGAGAAATCTGACTTTTCTTGTGACTTATTGACAGCCTACACCCTCTACCCTGGCTCTTCTTTCCCCTTTCCTTCACCAGTACACCTGATGTATTAAAAAGAAAAGAAGTGATATTATAGCACAAAATAACCTTATACTAACATTCTCATGGAAGAAAAGTTAATTTGGGAACGATCCAACTCTCTTTGGGACTAGTCATTCAACTAGGTATAAATTCAACCAATTATATTATGCTTCAGCTCATATTTACCATTTTCCAATCACAAAAAAGAAAAAAAAAAACACTATTAAATGCCTTGCCTAAATACAGATATATCACTTCCTAAGTTTATTTACTTTTCCGATAGGATTAATACATCAGGGGAATACTACAGTCTATTTTCCTATTCTTGATGATTCCAGGTTGGATTCTAACGGTGTTTCCACAAAGTCACACAGCAACTTGATGGTACACTGAGACCAGACCCTGGGATTTGCATTCACAGGCCATTACTCTTTCTACTATACTACAGTGGTGCTCCAATGCTTACAAGAGGTGCTTATTATAAAAAGGGAAAACGCCAGAATCAAAAATGGCCAGAATGAAACAGTTTAAAGGTTAACGTACCCTCACGGCCCTCGATTGCTTATAAAGTTTTCCTTCTTCAGTTTCAAGTATTTAGTTGGTCATATTTTTCTTACCTAAAACTGGGCTCAAGTCTGAATATTAGTTTTTATTAAACAAGATGTACAAGAAATACAATTATTACAACTTTACAAAGTGATCTCCCCAGAAGTCCTAAAAGTACAAACTACTCAATTATTGCCTTCTCACTCCCAAAATAAAATCATCTTTGAATGAGAAATGATCATTTACATAAAACAATATGTAGAAATTAAAATACTTTAATATAAACATTTCCAGAATATAGACTGATTCTGTATCCATACTTTCTGAGAGCTTTTTAAAACTATAGATCATTAAACTTATTATTGTAGCTGTTTCACTTTCCACTTTCAGAACTAGAAAATACAAAAATACACTGCAAATTAAATTTAACAAAGAAAAAAACCTCAGTCTAAATTGCTTCACACATTTTCCTTGGAGAAACCAGGAAACATAAACACACAAAACAATAAAACACCACCAACACTAACACGAACCCAAACAAGGAATGGATTCTTCAATGCCTGGTAATTCTCTCATTTAAAATAAATGATCTCCAAGGATAAATAATTTACCATCACAGCAATTTGATGAATACAAGTAGAGACACCCTCATTAAGGGAAATTACATTACATGTAAGAAACATGGAACTTTTCTGTTTTTAAAAAAACGAAGAAAAGTGATTTCCAACTTGGGGAAAAGGCATATTGAACACTTTTACTTCACTTGGCTGTTGGTAGAGGTTAAAGTACCTGTCCACCCAGGAAAATTCAAGTAACATGAATTTCATGAAACCAAACTTCTCAACTTACTTCTTCCAATTCAACATTGGGATGCCAAAACTAAAGAGTTTCAAAATCCAGTAACGGACCCATCCCAAAGCATTGCCTCTTCCATTTTTAACAGGTTTCTCTTTTCTGTGCTTGCTGTTGTTTGGTACCACAGAGTTGGTTCTGACTCACAGTGATCCCATGCGACAGAGCAGAACTGCCCCCATTGAATTTTCTAGGCTGTAATCTTTATGGAAACAGATCACAGGTCTTTCTCCCTCGGAGCCGCTGGGTAGGTGTCTGTGCTTATGTCCCTCTTTGTCAGAGGCTAGGCTTAAGCTTTTTTATTTCTTCTTTCAATGCTTAAGCTTTGCTGAATTGACATGACTGTATCTCTTTTTTTCTTCACTGGCTGCTCTTGTCTTTGTCTAGATCTATATCCTTATGTCTTCAATTCATCCTTGGGTAAACAAAACTAAAAGTTCAAAATCCAAGAATAGACTCATCCCAAAGCATTTCCTCTTCCGTCCTTTCTTCGACATGTTTCTTTTTCTCTTTTCTGTGCTTACGTGCTGCTTTCTCAGAGGCTACATCACGACTTTTTTTCTTCTTTCGATGTTTAAGCTTTCCTGAACTGACACTGACTTTATCTACTTTTCCTTCCCTTTGTTGGATGTTCTTGTCTTCACCTAAATCCACATCTTCATAACTCTTTTTCCTTTTATGTTTGGACTGCTCCTTCTCTGACTTTTCATCTCCTTCCAGATATCGCTTTCTCTTCTGATGTCTCCGTTTATGACTTGCTTGATGGTTACTGGTTTTGTTTTCTGAGGAGAGATTCTTGTAAACTTCAGATTCTACACTGTATGGGCCAGAGTTATTTTCTTGTTGACTAAGGCTCAGGGGTACTGGTTTTTCTGAGAAACAGTCTCTGGTGAGTTGATAGTAGTTCACAGAGTCTGGTCTCTGTTTGCTGTCATGAGCTGGTGAGCAATGAGGTAACTGTTTTTCCACTGCTTGTGAAATATTGTATGAACCTGAGTAGGTCTGGAAAGTCTCAAATGGGCATCTTTGCTCAGTCATTCTATGTTCAGGTCTGAAATCAACTATTTCTCTGTACCCATGGGTTTCCATAGAGTTATCTTCCATCTTTCTGAAACAAGTCTTTGGTTCTAGTCCTCTAGCTTTCTGCTCTTTGATGTAATCTTCAAGTTCATCTTGGAAAGAGTTATATGTCCTCTTTGAAGAAGCTGGTAACCTATACAATAACTGGTTTTCCTCTGGTGAAACACTGTATGGTCCTTGGTAGGTCTGGGAAGTCTCAAATGAAAATCTCTGTTCACACATTCTATGTCTAGGTCCAGAATCAACCACTTCTCTGTACCCATGGGTTTCCATAAAGTTATCTTCCATCTTTCTGAAACAAGTTTTTGGCTCTAGTCCTCTGGCTTTCTGCTCTTTAATGTAATCCTCCAGTTCATCTTGGAAAGAGTCATACCCCTTCTGTGAATGAGCTGGTAAGTAATGAGGTAACTGGTTTTCCACTGCTTGTGAAATATTGTGTGGTCCTGGGTATGTCTGGAAAGTCTCATATGGGAATCTTTGCTCAAACATTCTTTGTTTCGGTCCAAAATCGATCACTTCTCTGTACTCACATGTTTCCAAGAAGCTCTCTTCCATCTTTCTGAAACAAGTGTTTGGCTGTAGTTCTCTGGCTTTCTGCATGTTGATGTAATCTTCACATTCATGTTGGAAAGGCTCTTGTGTCTTTGAATTTTTCACTAGATTGATAACAAGCGTTTCTCTGCAAAGAAGATGGTACAAAGTTCTTGTTACTAAATGATTTTATTCTGAATATTTTCTTTGTTCTCAAAAATACTAGCCTCAAAGAGCAAAACAAAACAAAATAAAATGCCTAGAATTTTAAAAACCTACCTCAATATAAAATCTCTGAATCATGCATTTTTATGCCAAAAAGAAGCAGTAAGGATAGTCAAATTATCTCCTAGGGACCTCACGATTTTTACACAGAAAATTTCTTAGGGCTGGGATGAAAAGGAGGACAGGTATAAAGAAGATGGCATGTCTGATGCTGTTGTAGTACTAAAAACGTAAGGCATGTTGGGAAATATGGGTAAGGACCAATAATATCTAAAGTCCTCATGGATGGTCAAGGAGCCCTGGTGGGTCAGCAGTTTGAACCCACCAGCCGCTCCGTAGGAGAAAGATATGGCAGTCTGCTTCCATAAAGATTACAGCCTTGGAAACCCTATGGGGCAGTTCCACTCTGCCCTGTAGGGCTGCTATGAGTTGGAATCAACTCGATGGCAATGGATTTTTTTTTTGTTTTGATGGGTGGTCTGATCTGAGTGTCACATTACTTCCAAAATTTTGGTTAGTCAGTTCCTTGTATAGATCTATAAATGTGATGGTTATTTATTCTGGAACCTTGAGATTTTTCTTTTCTAAGTCTAAATAAAGATCAATTTGTTAAGCCAGACAATTTACACTCAAGTATTCACACTCAAATACTGTAAAAATTTTCTACTAGAATGAAATAATGTAACAGAAATACTATGCTTTGATTTGAAAAGCAAAAAAAAAAAGACCTAATACACCACAGTTATGGCACAGTGGTTAAGAGCTACAGCTGCTAAGCAAAAGGTCAGCAGTTCAAATCCGCCAGCTGCTCTTTGGAAACCCTATGGGTCAATTCTACTCTGCTCTATAAGGTCACTATGAGTCAGTATCTACTCAATGGCACATAACAACAACAACAACCTGAATTACCCAGTCCCCAACCGTTCCCTCAATCCTCCCCTCCTTAAAATAACAGATTGGACTAAACATTTATTGAGCTCCTATCATGTGCCAGGCCAAGCACCTTACATATACTATTTCATTTCACTATAACAACCTTGTAACAGTTGTCCAAAGTTACACACTTGTTAAAGAGATGGATTCAGATCTGTCTAAACAACAATACCTTTGTTCTTTTATTATTATTGTGCTTTAAGTGAAAGTTTACAGCTCATGTTAGTATCTCATATAGAAATTTATACACACATTGTTATGCGACCCTAGTTGCTATCCCTATACTGAGACAGCACACTCCTCCTTTCCACCCTGGATTTCCCGTATCCATTCAACCAGCTCCTATCCCTTTCTGCCTTCTCATCTCACCTCCAGACAGGAGTTGCCTACTTAGTCTCCTGTATCTACTTGAACTAAGAAACACATTTTTTACATTTTATGTCTTATAGTCCACTCTAATCTTTGTCTGAAGAGTTGGCTTTGGGAATGGTTTTAGTTCCGGGTTAACAGAGAATCCAGGCGCCATGTCTTCTGGGGTTCCTCCAGTCTCAGTCAGACCATTAAGTCTCGTCTTTTTACTAGAATTTGAGTTCTGCACCCTACTTTTCTCCTGCTCCATCAGGGGCTCTCTGTTAACAACAATACCTTTGTTCTTAACTACTGTACCTCACTGGAAGGATGATGACCTGGCCACAGAATCCCTGGAACTAAGCTAACCTTGCAAGGATTCTTTTAATTTGTATGATTACCCTGTGAGTATCACTTTAGCATCCTTCAAAAAAAGACAATACTGTCTGGTAAAGAGGGGTACCAGTTAGCCAGCTCTGCTAATACATTATCATGGCTAGGGAATTCCCTAGAGAATGCTAGAATATGTTACAAATACCACGAACCAAATTCAGGATCAACTCATAAACGAATGAAGGCCTAGAAAGCTTGTAAAATACATGCAAGGGTACTTGACAGAGGCCCTGGTGTTTAGTGTCACAGGAACATTTTGGAAAAAATACTTACTTAATTTGATGTTCATTTCCTTGCATATGGGACCGGAACATTTCTGAAGATATAAAGGTAATGCTACAAATATGGCAAACGTAGGTTCTCATATTAAATGCTGAAAAAACAGGAAGTTCAAGTTAAGATGGTCAGTAGGATACACATAGAATCACATAATGTTAGAGTTGGACAGTATTGAAGTTAGCCCCTCAGAGCCCACAGCTCTTAATTTAAAGCCCAGAATTCTTTCTCCTACACCACACTGCTTCCCTAGACCTGACTTCTTTCCTAAGAAATTGCTATCTTCCTGTTTAATATCGCTACATGGATGTCCACCAAAACCAAAAACCAAATCCGTTGCAATCGAGTCAATTCAGACTGATAGTGACCCTACAGGACAGAGAAGAACTGCTCCATAGGGTTTCCAAGGAGCGCCTCGTGGATTTGAACTGCCAACCTTTTGGTTAGCAGCCGTAGCTCTTAACCACTACCCCACCAGGGTTTCCAGATGTCTACCAGGCACCTCAAATTTAACATGCACAATGAACCTTTGCCTCTAAATCAAAACTCTTTTTCTTTTTTTTTTTGGAAGTTAAAGAATGGAAATTTATCAGCTCACAGTTCTGGAGTCTAGAAGTCCAAATTCAGGGTCCTTCTTTTTTTTCATTTTTAATTTACAGAAATTTAATTTTTTTTAGATAGTCACATACATTGAACTTTTCCTTTGTGATTTTTTTCCCCACTACTTTTTGAACAGTTTTTTTTTTTTTTTTTTGTACTTCAGGTGAAGGCTTACAGAACAAATAGTTTCTCATGAAACAGTAGTACACATATTGTTTTATGATGTTGGTTAACAGCCCCACAACATGTCAACCCTCTCCCTTCTCAAACTTTTCTTTTTTGGTGAAAATATACATAGCCAAAGATACACCATTTAAAAAATTTCTACATGCACAATCCAGTGACATCGACTACGCTCTTCCAATTGAGCTGCTATTCTCACTTTAGATGAAGGCTTACAGAACAAAATAGTTTCTCATTTAACAGTTAGTACACATGTTGCCCTATGAAATGGTTAACAACCTTACAACACATCAACACTATCCTTACTCAACCTTGGGTTCCGTCACCAGCTTCCTTGTCCCCTTCTGCCTTTTGGCCCTTGTCCCTGGACTGCTGTACCTCATTAGTCCCATTTGGTTTTATGGGGCTGTCCACTCCCAGGCTGAATTGTGAACCTCGGAGATGA
>NW_004444432.1:65999-82801 GCF_000243295.1 Trichechus manatus latirostris | reverse complement strand
AAATGGTATTGTTTTCCTGATTTCCTTTTCATCGTTCTCCTTATTGGTGTATAGGAATCCAACTGATTTTTGTATGTTTATCTTGTATCCTGCTATTCTGCTGAATCTTTCTATTAGTTCTAGTAGATTTCTGGTGGAGTCTTTAGGGTTTTCTATGTATAGTATCATATCAGCTGCAAACAGGGACAGTTTAACTTCTTCATTACCAATCTGGATGCCCTTTATTTCTTTTTCTTGCCTTATTGCTCTAGCTACAACTTCTAGCACAATGTAAAACACGAGTGATGATAAAGGGCATCCTTGTCTTGTTCCTGTTTTCAAGGGGAATGTTTTCAGCCTCTGTCTATTAAGAATGACGTTGGCCATTGGTTTTCAACAAAACTCCTCTTGTTTGCACCTGTCTTTCCACTCAACCAAAACCTGAAATGTCCCCAAAAGAATAAAGACAAATAAAAGCAAATTTTTACTCTCTTACTAGAAATCACTGTAGTTCATTAGTTTACCCAAAGTAATTTCCACAGACAGACATGGTTTTAGAAAGAAGATTCAGTGAGCAATAAAGACAAATAAAAGCAAATTTTTACTCTCTTACTAGAAATCACTGTAATTCATTAGTTCACCCAAAGTAATTTCCACAGACAGACGTGGTTTTAGAAAGGAGAGAGATTCAGTGAGCCCCACTCTCAGGATAAAAGCTGAAAGCAAATTCTAAAGCAAAACTACTAGTTACCACTTCAAAAGAGTCAAAAACTATAAAATAAGAACCATATACCAGCTACCTCCATATCCTGCTTCTTAGGAAGAACTGGAAGCAGGGGATCAATTTTTAATTTCTTAATCTCATCATCCTTCCACTTTCTCTTTGGTCAGAAGAAACAAATTAAAAAATTTCATAAGCCAAATATAAAAATAATTTCACCCTAAGGAAGAGACAATAAAGTGATGGCTGAGGATATTTTAGGGACAACCAAGGTCGTCATCTTTTAAATAAAAGAGCAGTCTAATAATTTAAAGGCCATTGACTTAAACATTACCAAATGTATTGGTCTTTTCCAAACAAGGGCTATTCACAGAAAAAGGAGACTCCTGTCAAAAGGAAAGAAAGATGGTGACTTTGAAAAACATGAGAACTGTGCTTATTCGTGAGATATACTCTATGGTGGGCCCAGGAGAGCTCATCAGGTTTTACCAACATGTGAATGAATGATTACTTAAAACTACCCTCCCTTCTATGCTCTGAATTCATGTTCACTGAGTCGCATTCTGATGATAATTTGTTTTCCCACATTCTTTGATACCAAGAAGAGGATTCCTTGGATGGCAGACACAGAAACCTGAAAACTGGAAATATATGTCTCCTCCTACTATAAATCAGAAGCTCTGGTGCCGCAGTAGTTAAGAGCTTGGCTGTTAACCAAAAGGTGGTCAGTTCAAATCCACCATCCGCTCCTTGGAAACCCTATGGGGCAGTTCTACTCTGTCCTATAGGGTCACCAGAATGACAACACTTTAATTTAAACTACAGTGTTTCCCAGGCTTCTTTGATAAGAATCATTTGGGATATTAGTTAAAAATATAGCTCCCCAGATCCCTCCCCTGGAGACTATGATTCACTTTGTCTGGGGTAGGGACAGGGAATTTGTATTTTTAACAAGTACCCCCAGGTGATTTATTATGAGAAAATGTGGAGGAAATATAAAGGGTATACTTTCCCAGTTCTTTGGTTATCAGCCTCTTCCAAGTTTGTTTGTGGTTAGTGAGGCCCTGATTTGAGACTGATTAACTCTGAAGATTCTGGACTTCCCATAAAGCTAAGGATTAAACCCAGGACTCTGCAACCTCACAACAAGCCTTTTAAAGGAAATTATTATTATCCTTATTTTATGAGTGTAGAAACTAAGGCTTAGATTAGCCTGGCCAATACCATACATTTTGAGGATGCCAAAGTTATGCAAGAGAAGCAAGAGTCGTGGTTTCCCAGAGATTAGTGGTTCTCATGCTAGAATCATGTGGCAAACTTTAAAAATACTCATCTTGCGGCTCTATATCAGAAGAATTAAATCAGAATCTCCAGGTGTAGAACTAGGCTTTTGTACTTTCTAAAAGCTTGCCAGATGATTTTACTATGAAGAAGCCATGATTGAGAAACACTGCCTACATAATAAAGCAAATGATCTTCATTTGATGATAAACTTAGACTATAGTTCAGAGACTTTTACGTAGTATTTGTTTAGTGCTTATAATTATAAAGTACACTGTATATAGTGTTCTCTCAGTTCCTCCATTCTTTCTCCACAAATGACATCAGAAACAAGATTCTAATATAGGTAATATAGGGGTTTGAAGGAGCTGTAGGAGCCAGAGACAGTTCTAGAAGTATGGTCTGATAATTATCACTTTAGCTCTTGGCTTTTTTACATAATAATGTCCTTGATTTTTTCCTAGGATATAGACCTCTCAGAAAATAATATATAATTATGTAAACCCTTTCTTTGGAGATATGAAGCCTATCATTGGCCCCAAGGTCAGAATTCCTGGTTTAATCCTCCTAGAACCTGCTTCCACCATGTTTCTCAATCTCTCCATTCTCCTATCTCAAGAGTCTGCTCCTTGACCCTGTCCAGCTTCACTGCCATTGGCCCTGCTACGATTGCATATTTATGAGTTCTCCCAGAAATGCAGGCTTCTTTGCATCTTGTACCTTTCAGAATTTTCCATAACCTAACATTTGGGGGGCCCACTATTCTAATCAGAGCCCTATCTCATAACTTCCCAGATTAAGGTCTTTCTTTTCAAAACATGGATTGGGAAAACGCATGTCTTTTTAGTTTAACATTGTGGTTCTCAATTTCAGCTCCACATTGGAATCACTTGGGGGAGTTAAAAACAGAGAAAACGAAACACTGATGCCTAGGTTCCATAGATTCTAATTCAACTGATTTAAGGGATGGCCTGAGCACTGGTATTTCTAAAAGTTCCCTGTATGATTGTAGTGTGTAGTCACAGTTGAGAACCATTGGTCTAATATCTTAAATGGGGAAAAAACAATTGAGAGCTACATTAAGTAAACATGCAACTTAATGTGGGATTTATCTTATGAAGAAAAATAGAAAATGTCCAATTTACTTGTTTTTAAATTGACAGGATAACAAAAACATTTCATAAAAAACTAACATTGGTTGAGGACCTACTATATGACAGGTACTGTATATATTAATTTATTTCATCCTCATTCAATCCTGTGAAGTACCATTATTTTTATTTTATACCTGAGGAACTTGAAGCTCGACTGAGAAAGTGACTTCAAACATATCTAGAAATCAATCTACGTTTATCTCCATACACCACACAGTCTCTCAATAAACAATTAGTAAATATGAACTGAGATAAAACTATGTACCCATTACAATATAAAACAGAGAAGGATATTGAAGAATAAAATATAATCTCTTGTCTCAAGGAGGCTAATTCAGTTGAGGGGTTATAATTGATGTAATTGTCAATGAACAGTAAAGCCTACAGGAAATCAGAGAAACGGGAGAATACCGAGAACTAGAGCAGTGAGGGAACTTGTGATGGATCTTAGAGAACAGGAAGGATTTGAATTGTAAGGAAAGTAGATAAAACAATTTCAGGGGATGAGAACAATATCAGGTATGGCAGAGACAGAAATGAGCATGATGTGTTCAATTCAAATAATCTGTTCAACAAACCCTGAGCACCTATGTGGCACCAAGCATTACACTAGATGCTAGGGGTACAAAATGAGTACAACAGCCAGGTTACTCACAAGTCCAGTGTGGGAAACAGACACACGAACAGAGGATTTCATTCTCATTTGTTAAAAGGTAAGAGAGGTATGCATAAGGAATACAGGAGTGCAAAGAAGCAGAGGCACTTAGCCCAATACCTGGGTCTGGAAAAGGCTACTAGAAGAGATGATGCCTTAGCTAAACTTGGAAGAATGAAAAATAGTTAACTTGAGGAGAAGGGTTCAGCAGACCATTTTAGGCTGAGAAAAACGCATGAAAAAAGCACAGAAGTTTACAGGAACTTCTTGCAATTTGGAATTGCTGGAAAGTAGAATATAAGGGGATGAGACAGGAGAGGCAAAAAGGGGTCAGATTAAAGAGAGGCTTATATGTTATGCTAAAGAACCTAGACTTCATTCTGTGGGTTGGGAAACCTCAAAGTGGTTTATACAGTAAGTGACATGGCCAATTGTGTGTTTTAGATAGATCGCGCCTCTGGCTGCAATATGCAGGATGAATTTAAGTGGCACAAACCTGGAAGTAAAGAGATCACAGTTTTGAGGCAAATATAACAGACCAGCGAAGAGATGATGAGGGCATGGACTAGAAAGGTCATAGTAGGGATAGAGAAGAGCAGGGAGATTGGAAAAATATCTAGTTTTAAAAATAGAAAAACTTAGTGACTGATTGTGGGAGATAAAGGAGAGGGAAGAACCTAGAGAAGTCTAAAATAACTCCTAGAATCCTAGTTTGGCAGTTGGGTGGGTAGTGGTCCCATAAACTGAAACTGGAACTTAGAAGAGTTGTTTCAGGGGTGGGGGAGTATGCAATAGTGAATATGACTATTTGGACACAGCCTGAGGTGTCTATGGGACTTCCATGTAAAGATATCCAGTAGACAGTTAGATATAGGAATCTGAAATACAGAAGCGCGGTCAGAGAGATTTTGGAAATGTCAACACATGGAGGTAGTTAAAACTATCAGAGTGGATGAGAGCTCTTGAGGACAATGTATTGGTGGACACAGAAGAGCAACGTAATTATAATACCTTGGATAATGCCATTCTTTAAACTAAGATGGGAGAGGAAAAGTCCATGAAAAGGCCATGAAGTAAAGGACAGAGTTGTAAGGATGAACAGGAAAGAGTAGTGTCAAAGAAGCTAAGGAAGCAGAGATATTTAAAGAGGAAGATTGATAAATGGAGTCAAATGCAGTAGAGAGGTCCAACAGCGCAGGGACTGAAATATGCCCATTGGATTCAGAAATTCAGAAGTCACTATGACTCTGTGGGAAACCCTAGTGGTGTAGTGGTTAAGAGTTCGGCTGCTAACCAAAAGGCTGGCAGTTCGAATCCACCAGGCGCTCCCTGGAAACTCTATGGGGGCAGTTCTACTCTGTCCTATAGAGTCGCTATGAGTTGGAATCAACTCAATGGCAATGGGCTTTTTTTTTTTGTTAATGACCCTGTGAGGAGTAGTTTTAGTGGAGTAGTGGCATGGAGGGCTGGGGGACGTGTTCCAACAAATGACAGTGAGCTGAGGAGCAGTGGATAAAACGTGAAGACAGTAAGAGGAGATCACACTTGGGAAAAAAAAAACTTGGCTGAGAAAAGAAGGGGAGAATGTAGAAACCAAAGGAGGAGAACTCAGGGTTAAAGGAGGATTTGGTTAAGGCAAAATACTTGGTAATCCGCATTTGACGGTTAATTTTTTCTTGAAGAAAGAAGCTTGTCTGAAGAGTGTGAGGAGGGAAAGAAAGGCAGGAGAAGAGAGTCTTAGAGAATGGTCTAAGTTTAAAATCTCTGCTGAGGGGAAAGTCAGGAAAAGGAAAAGGATTAAGTAAGACTAAAACCTAAATGAGGTTAGATACCAAGACTCTGTAGAGGTACCCAAAACTCCGTACCACCACTACCACCAGTTGCTGTGGAGTCAATTCTGACTCATGGCTACCCCATGTGTGTCAGAGTAGAACTGTGCTTCACGGGGTTTTCAATGGCTGATTTTTTGGAAGTAGATCGCCAGGCCTTTCTTCCGATGTGTCTCTGGAACCTCCACCCTTTCAGTTAGCAGCTGAGAGCATTAACTGTTTGCACCACCCAGGGACTCCACTCGATCTCTAACCTTATATAAATTTTCATAGTGGCACTCAGTAGCCTGTATTTAGAAGTAGAAAAGGTAGATTATGAGAATGATCCAGGGTGGAAATCTTGCTACTAGGAAGTGTGACAAGAACCATAAGGTAAAAGCAAAGCCTTCCAGAAGGTTGTTAGAATTAAGGTGAGGTGATGGTAGTGGAAATGCAATGGAAAGGTACAGAAAAGAGAAATATTTCTAAGAAGATTTGATAAGACTTGCTGATGGATAGGATATAGAGATTTAAATAGTCAAAGATGTCCTCAAAGATTCAAGTGTGGGTGGCTGAATAAATGGTGGTACTACTGGCAAAGACAGAAAACTTGGGAAATTCAAGTTCATTTTAGAGAAGATTATTAATTCAGTTTTAGATATGTTGAGTTTCAGGTGAAGGTAAGACATCTAAGTGCAACAATGGGGTAAGTAATTAGTAAGATAAATGAAACAAATGCAATAAATAAAAAATACATACATACTTTAGTTCCATATCGTTATGGTAGCCATTCCTGTGCTAATAAGATCTGGGGCTGGATGAGGGACATGAAGAAATAAGTGAGAATGATGAAGAAGAAGAGAAGGATACGAGGAGGAACATATACAAATAGCAGATGGAGAGGAAGGCAGAGACAGAAAGAAGAGGGAAAACGGGTGAAGAGTGAATTAATTAAGATGGTATATGTTAAATTGGTTTTGTATTACCATTTACTCACTTGTAATATGGACTTCTACTGTTACCATTGTTTTTTCAAATTCTCATTATCTAATTTACCACTATTAAAAATCCTGCAACTATTTTTTAATCCTCAAATGTTTACTGCTTCCAAAATGGAAGAGTTAAGGCAGGGTTGAAAAATTATTCTTTGAGCTCTAGCTTCAGAGGCTAGTGCAAAATGACCTCAATGCCTAGATTAAATTTTGCCCACACCCAGGGTGAGAATTTAACCCAAATCCTGTTTCCTTCTTTCTAATAGCCTTGAAACTTCAGACCAGAGTACTAAAATGGCCCTCCTCTCAGAAGTGACCAGAGTGCACACACTTCTCATAGCTGACTTCATTCAAATTCACCTAATGTCACTAAACTAGAAGCTACTTATTTCAGATACCCTCAGCCCAGCAATAGCAAAAATACCCTAATAAGCGGAACTCTGTCATTCATCTTCCTAAACATCTACCCTTACTTCCAAAAGCCCTGTTGCTTCTGTTTCTATACTTTCCTAAATAAGCATTCCTTAAAATCCTAGCGAAAAACACAGATCTCTATATAATGTTTTGGGATATGTTGAATACTACTAAGTAGGAAACTGAAATACTACAGACACAGGGTAAGCACTCAATAAATAAAGATGACCTGGTAGTTCCCTGATTCACATATTGAACTAATCTCTACTGAGGCAGGCCTACTCTGTGCCAGTTTATATCTTCAGCACTGGAAACACAGATTCATTAGATGAAGTCCCTTCCTTCAAAGATCTCACATTATTATTAGTGAAAAAGACAGATGGAGAGAGAATTAGATATGCAGGTTAAGGGAGCAAAGAAGATTAGCTTTGAAGGAAGTGAAAAGGCTTCCAGGGAAGCAGCATGTTAAAGAATGAGCAGGAGATAGATAGCCAGAAGAAGAGTATGAGGATATTCTAGGCAAAGTGGACAGCATGAATAGGACACAGAAACAAGAAAAAGAGCAATGGTTTCTGGAAACCATAAACAGTTTGTAAGTACTGACCCACATAGTTCATGGGAGGTCTTATACTAGCAGAGGATAAGCCTAGAGAAGGTAGGCAGGGACAAGGTGGTAGGAAGCTAAGGAGCTTGGATTTTATTCTTAGAAAACGGAAAAACAATGAAGGATTTTTAAGCAGAGGAATGACATAGAAAGACTTGTACTTTAGGTAAAACATTCTAGTGGTTACACTGAGGGTGGATCTGAGGGCAGGTAGAGTGGTTAGGAGGCTGTGGTAATATCCTAGGATGAAGCTTCTCGAAATGTATTATGTGAGTACAAATCACCTAGGGATATTGTTAAAATGCAGATTCTGATTCAGTAGGTCTGTGGTGGAGCCTGAAATTCTTTTTCTTCTAACAAACTCCCAGGTGGTGCTGATGCTGCTGATCCATAAAGCATACTCTGAGTAGCGCAGCTCTAGGAAAGATGTTGAGGCCCTGAACTAGTGTGAGAGGAGCAAGGCTAGAGATAAGGGGTAATAATATTCAGGAGGTAAAGCAGTCACAGCTTGGTGCTTCATTAGATATAGAAAGTGAAGGTGGGGGTAGCGGATTCAAGTTAATTGCACGTTTCTAACTTGAACAGTTGTTTATTACTGTCTATCTCAACTGAGTTAGAGAATACTGGAGGAAGTGCAGGTTTGGGATGAGAAGATGTGTTCAGTTTTCGACAAACTACATTTGAAATGGCTATGAGACCTCTAGGTGAACAGCTTAGCTGCCAACTGGATATGTGAGTCTAAATCTTGACAGAAAGATCATCAGCATACAGATGATAGGTGAAACCAGGGGAATAGATTTAGATCATGTTTGTAGAGTGAGAACAGTGGGTCAAGAATGGAACCACAGGAATATCTACACTTAGGTAATGGGAAAAAAAAAAAAAAAAGAGCCCACAAAGAAACAGAAAAACAGGAGGAGAACCAGGGCATAAGGAGTCACATACGACAAAGAAAAGAGGTTCAAGAAGGAGGAAGTAAGAAACATTTTCACATGAAGCAGAGAGATCTAGCAAGAAAAGAGATGAAAAATAACAGTAAAGAGGAAAATAATTAAGTAGAAAAGAGAATACGAAAGGGGAATAAAATACACTAGTAGTGAGGAGGTGTCTGTGGGGGAAAAATGAAAAAAAAAAAAGGTTAGACAAGCAAGTGGATTACTCCAGTCAGGGTCAGTCTCTATTGTGCCTGAGTTCTTGCCACTCTTTCTTAGCTCCAAGACCTTTGTTAAGCCTGTCTCTCCTTTTCTCATTTCTATCAATCTAAATCATATATTTCCTCTATGAAGAATTTCTTGACCATGATTTTTCATTCCTCTGATTACCTAAAAACTGTACACAAAAATCCATGTCTGTAGCCTCTTACAATGAAGAGTTATTAACTCAACTAGTTTATACACTAGTTCTTTGAGGGCAAAAGGCATATCCTTATTTGTATTCCCATGTATGACTAGACACGTACCCAACAGACACTTAAATCATCCTTATTCACTGAATGATATAACCACAGGATACGCATTTAAAATACTACCTTGTGTACCTATGATAAAACGGTACCATGAGAATACCTATATTTAGTTCTGTAATTAACAGGAGTAATGTAAACCTCTCTGGGTCTCATTTTACAGAAAGTGAACAGATAGAACTAGATCGACTCTAAAATCCTTAAACCAAAACAAACAAAGACAAAAAAAAAACAAACCCATTGTCGCTGAGTTGATTCCAACTCCAAGCAAACCTATAGGACAGAGTAGAACTGCCCCATAGGGTTTCCAAGGCTGTAAATCTTAATGGAAGCAGACTGCCACATCTTTTTCCCACAGAGAGGCTGGTGGGTTTGAATCGTCTACCTTTTGGTTAGCAGCCAAGTACTTAACCACTTGCGCCACCAGGGTGCCTTCTAAAGTCTTTACTTATCTAAAATTCCATGATTCCATGAATAATACCAACCTTTCATTCAATGAGAATAAAATGGCATATAAATAAGGTAGTATGCTTTATAAAATATAAAGTTCCTATGAAAGAGATTTGGGTTATTTTTACTGTTTAGCATTTGCATTTGATTCTGCGGGAAAAAGCTGTTCTCTTATCTTGTCTATATACTTCTTCCTAGCTTCATTTCTTTTGTGCTTTTTCCCAACATAATGTTGTTGGGCCATTAATGGACTATTAAAGGATGCAGGACAGAGCTTGCAATATTTGTTTGGATTATTCAAATCCAAAGCACTGCTCAGAGAGGAAAGCATAGTCTTGTCTTTAATCTCACCTGGAGGAGGCTTGACAGCAAAGGGCTTCATGAAGGTTGGCCCTGCAGAAGCAGTAATAGGCACACCTGCTGAAATAGTCATAATGAGAAGTGATAAACATTTGTCCAGATAGTAGAGTTATATTCATTATAAATTATTAGGGAAATTTAGAATTATTTAAAAATACACTATCTTTGGACTTTTTCCAAAGGGCTGTTGGATAAAGGTACTAAAATAAAAAATATTTCCTTCAGTGAGAATGAAAGTTTGAATACAAGTTTGTCACCAAATTTCTCCAACAGAGACATGCAAAGGAAGGAATGTTCAGCATCAGGCATTGCCTAATTATATTCATTTGAAGAATCATTGAAAGCTCAAGAGCTATTTTAGGATGCTTCTCAAAATTAGTGAAAATGAAACAGATGGTATCAACTTGTAAGTTGGTTTCTTTCTTGAGTAGCATAGTAAGTCACTTATTTAGTCTAGATTTGTGATGTTTATATCACAATAAAATTTACATAGTTTGTTAAGGCTGTAAAATTATGCATGCCTTCATAATCGCAATCATTTCAGAGCTCTTTCATCTCTGAGCCGAAATCAATGAATTTTGGGGACTGAAGACAAGGCTTTACAAGATGCTTTCTCCTGTAGGACACATTGATCATGTCCCTCATTAGAATGACAGGTAGAAAAACAAACATACAAAACTTAGAGAGAATACAGTTAAAAAATAATTATGGTTTTATTTATTAATAAAACAAGAACTTTTTTCTCTTTTCTCAACAATTTCTGTATGTATAATTCAGTGACATTGATTACACTCTTCAAGTTGTGCAACGATTATCACCATCCTTTTTCAAATTATTACACCACTATTAACATAAACTCACTGCCCACTAAGCAAAAACTCCCTCTTTGCCTCTCCCTCCCAACCCCGGTAACCACTAATAATTTCGGTTTCTATATATTTGTTGATTTCACATAAGTGATATCATATAGTATTTGTCTCCTTTTGTAACTAATTTCATTTAGCATAATGTTTTCAAGGTTTATCCATGTTTCCTGTGGCACTGACTTTGCTGGGTGATGCTGCCACTATAAGCTGGAAATTAACATTGGTAAATTTTCCATGCTACGCATTAAAACCTTACTCCTAAGGTGTCAAGGCTAGTAAGAATGTGGTAAATCATTTGATCCAGAGGCATAATTATCTTATTTTTCATTCCAGAACATAAGTTTTTCAAAATACAGGTTAGATTTTTCAGGATGTACATCTCAGGCAACTTTGGGTGAGATTTCTCATATGTACTGGTGGCTGAGTATCACTGGAAGGAGGAAAGAGGCACATTCTATATTTCTCTTTATCTTTGGGATGTGGCACAAAATAAGTACTCAATAACTACTGATTGATGATGCTGGTGGTATCTTTACTATATATACTCATAGGAAGAAAGGAATGGGCTGTTAGGCTAGAAAGAGATCCAGTAACTTTTTTTGGGTGTGTGCCTTACAATTATCATTAGGAGATGCTAGAGCCATAACCATATTATGGTGAAGACACTGTCTGAACACAGATACAATATAATGTTTTAGAAAGTATTAAAGCAAAAACAATTAGATAGACGTCAAGGGGAAGAAGTAAGAAGGAGCTGGAAGAGCTTAAGCTACGTACTGTTGTCCCTTTATAGTAGTATAGCAAATCACTTGCTTTTATTTGGATTTAATAAATTGCAAGGGAGAGGTCATAACATTTCTTAAAATTCAGCTAGTAATTAAAAGCTCCATATTAAATGATAAGGACACAGAAATTAACTGGGCAGATGAAGAATAATCAAGTTACTGCCCCAGAGTGAAAACTTCCCCAATAAAAAAATAGATGGAAGAGATGGAAAAAATGATAGATAGCCCCTCTACTGAAGATAAAGAGGTGAATGGAACCTTACCCATTTCTGGCTGAAATCTTGATGGAGATATCTGATCACGTCCTCCCATTAACTGCTTCATGTTTTTAGCGTGGACTCCCCCCATATAGTGAGAATGAGCAACAACTGGGGAGCTAAAAACTATGTTGCAAAGATCACAAAATTTGTTTCTGTCCACTACTCCACTCCCATGCACCTGAAATAATCACAGTCTTGTTAGAAAGATTCAAAAACTCAAAAGTTTAGAATTACAACCTCAACACAGACCACTCACCTGAAAATTCATAGCATGCATCTTCATTTGCTTATCAGGCACTTCAAATTGTTCCCCATGCATTTGAAAATAAAACCTAACATTTTGAGCATGTTTTTCACTCTGAAAAAAGATATAATATGACTCTGTTTATTCAATAACATAGTCACCCCAAATTTACACCTCACTGATTCTGAAGACAGCACTCATGAGTTTTAATATACTCGGTCCGTAACAAATTTATGAAAGCACTTTAAAATGAAAATAATACTACAATTTAAAAGCCAGTAACTTCCAGGTTCCGGCTGGTAACAGACAATCTTAGTTGCTACCTATTATGAATTTTCTTCTTCTTTCTTAGTTACAAATCTTGGACAATGCATCCAGCTAAAAAGACGACATTTTCCAGCCTCCCTTTCAGCAACATCTAGCTATGTAACTAAATTCTGGCCAATAAGAAGTTATCTGAAGTGTTGGGTAGAACTTCTGGGAAGCCTCCTTAAAAGGCCAGTGGCTGGCCCTTTTTTTTATCCTTCTTCCCTCTTGCTGCTGGAATTCAGATGCAAAGGCTGGAGTTCAAACAGTCATCTTGGACCATGAGGGGACCTTGAGGATGGAAACCAGTTCATTAGAGCAGAAATACAGAAAATGCCTGGGTCCCTGATGAGATATGAATCTATCATATCAGCCCTGCAAAGCCTACTCCCAACTTCTTTTATATAAGAAAACCCTTCTGGGTTTAAGCCATTTTAGAAACGCTCTCTGAACAAATATATAAACAAATTCATAAGAAAAACCAAAATGGTGGTGTAGAGAGAAGGGAAACTAACATTTCCTGAGAACATACTGTGAGGTAATAACTCTACCTTTACAGAATTTTAAATTATGAAATATATTGATCAGAGGCAGGGCCAAAATGGCAGAGTAGTCAGACACTTCTGGTATTCTTCTGGTATTTCCTCTTACAACAAAGACCCAGAAGAACAAGTGAACTGATTTTATATGACAATCTAGGAGCCCTGAACATCAAAGGCAAAGTTGAGGAACCAGACTGAGTGGCAGGAGAAGGGAGAGGCAGTTCGGAAACAGCGAGGAGTTGCCAGACCTGACCTGGCAAGAGCCTGAGCCCTTCAGGCCAGAGCAGCTCGCTCGTGAGTGATGAGGCAGGCAGGCAGGCAAGCGACGCTCCTGAGGCATTTCCCACACTGGGAGAGACCTAGAAGCAGAGAGTTTACTCGGCCATCCAGAACCAGTGAGAAGCAGCCCTTGATCGGCAAAAGATAAGTACTTGTGTCCGGTCTACCACGCAGATCAAAAACACCCTCCTTATGGAAAAACCTCTCCCCCATTTACCTCCCCACTCCCTGCTCTGCACCGGGTCCTGGACCGGCTTCAGCAGTTGCCGAGTCCCCTGGGCCAGAAGTAGGACCCGTCACACGCCCTGAACCATTCTCCTGGCCTTGGAGAGTGAACAAATTAACAAATGGGAAAAAATAATCAGCCGGCTCTCCTAAGCCAGGAACTCAGGGTAGGCAAAGCTCCTTTGTCTAGGCACAGGCATGAGAGATCCACGGACTTTGAGAGCCTTTCCCCCTGCACAGACTTGTGTGGGCCCATCTCAACAGCATAGGTCCTCATTACTGCAGTACAACAGGGTATGTACCTGAAGTCTAACTTCAACTGTTTCAGCTGTGAAGAGGCAGGTTCGTGACATTTGACACTGCTCTGCCCATTAAGCAAGGTCTTCACCTACCCATATCAGGGGTCTGAGGGGACTGGTGGCTCCACCCATGCCACCTAGCCACCTGCGACAGGGGCCCATGAATAAGAGGTGCCCCCTAGTCCTTACAGCCAACAGCACTGGGTGCTCATAGTCTAGCTTCAAACTCCACCCATCTACACGCTCTAGGGAACACGGACATGCTTTCCTCCTGGACACCTGGGGGTGGCCGTCAGCCCCCTGCCTAGCTCAGCCTGTGTCCCCCTGCTGCAGGCGGATGCCTTTGCCTACACCAATCACCCATGCCTGTCTAGAACTGTAGGTGAGAGCCTGCACCACACACTTGGTGGCCGACTACCTGGACACCTGGGCTGAATCCATACAGGAGGAAAGGACAGACTCCTGAGCTCACATAATTAGTGGCAGGTCTGGTCACTGGGGACAGGATATTGGAGCTTCAAGGGTGCTGGTGACTGGGCTAGCTCACATGAGCAGCCTATTTGGGCATATCAAAACAAAACAAAACAAGAAGCTGGGACACAGTAAGCAAACATAAAATAAATATAGTAACTCATTGATGGCTCAGAGACAACAGTCAATATCAAATTCCATAAAGAGGCAGCCCATAATGGCTTCAGCAAGCTCCCACAATAAAGAATCTAGAAATTTTCCAGAGGAAGAAAATTTCTTGGAATTACTGGAGGCAGAATACAAAAGATTAATAAACAGAACTCTTCAAGATATTAGGAAGGAAATTAAGCAAAACACAGAACACACAATACAGGAAATTGAAAAGATTAGAGAAGAGCATAATGACAAATATAACAGGCTGCAGGAATCCATAGAGAGATAGCAATCAGAAATTCAGAAGATCAACAATAAAATTTCAAAATTAGTAAACTCAATAGAAAGTCATAGGAGAACTGAGGCAATGGAAGTCAGAATTAGTGAGACTGAAGATAAAGCACTTGACACCAATTTATTTGAGGAAAAATCAGATGAAAGGATTTTAAAAAATAAGAATCCCTAAGAATTGTGTGGGATTCTATCAAGAAGAATAACCTACGAGTGATTGGAGTACCAGAACAGGGGGAGAATAGAAAATACAGACAGAATTGTTGAAGATTTGTTGGGAGAAAACTTCCCTGATATCGTGAAGAATGACAAGATATCCAAGATGTTCATCGAACCCCACATAATGTAGACCCCAAAAGAAAGTCACCAAGACATATTATAATCAAAGTTGCCAAAACCAAAGATAAAGAGAGAATTTTAAGAGTTGCTGGGTATAAACAAAAAGTCATCTACAAAGGAGAGTTAATCAGAATAAGCTCGGACTACTCGGCAGAAACCATGCAGGAAAGAAGGCAACGGGATGACATATATAAAGCCTGGAAGGAAAAAAAAAACTACCAGCCAAGAATTATATATCCAGCAAAACTGTCTCTCAAACATGATGGCAAAATTAGGACATTTCCAGATAAACAGAAGCTTAGGGAATTTGCAAAAACCAAACCAAAATTACAAGAAATACTAAAGGAAGTCCTCTGGTTAGCAAATCAGTAATATCAGATAACAACTCAAGACTAGAACACAGGACAGAACAGCCAGATATCAAACCACATAGGAGAAGTCACAAAAATAAATCAAAGCTAAAACACTGAAAATAGGGAAACAGATGTCAATACGTAAAAGATGACAACATTAAAACAAAAAAGAGAGACTTATAAAATGTAGACATAGAATTTTAAACACAGAGAGGAAGTCAAGGCAATATAAAGAAATAAAAGACTGATATAAACTTAGAAAAATAGGGGTTAATATAAAGGTAATCACAAAGGAAGCTAATAACCCTGCAAGTAAAAAAAAAAAACAAACAAACCAAAAATATAAAGACTCAGCAAACACAAAATCAACAACAACAAAAAAAAGCTGAAAATACATAAAGAAAAATGACTCATTCCAGAAAATTAAGTGTAAAGAAACTGGGAACACCACACACAAAAAGACATCAAAATGACAGCACAAAACTCATACCTATCAACAATTACGCTGAATGTAGATGTACTAAATGCACCAACAAAGAGACAGAGAGTAACAGATTGGATAAAAAACAAGATCCGTCTCTATGCTGCCTACAAGAGACACAACTTACACTTAAAGACACAAACTAAAACTCAAAGGATGGAAAAAATATATCAAGCAAACAACACTCAAAAAAGAGCAGGAGTGGCAATATTAATCTCTGACAAAACAGACTTTAACGTAAAATCCACCACAAAGGATAAGGAAGGACACTATATAATGATTAAAGGGTCAGTACACCAGGAGAACATAACTATAATAAAAATTTACGCACCCAACGACAGGGCTCCAAAATACATAAAACAAACTCTAACAGCACTGAAAAGAAAGATAGACAGTGCCACAATAGTAGTAGGAGACTTCAACACACCACTTTTGGTGAAGGACAGAACATCCAGAAAGAAGCTCAACAAAGATACGGAAGATCTAAATGCTACAATCAAACAACTCGATCTCATAGACATATACCGAACACTCCACTCAACAGCAGCCAAGTATACTTTCTTTTCCAATGCACATGCAACTCTCTCCAGAACAGACCACATATTAGGCCATAAAGCAAGCCTTAATAAAATCCAAAGCATCAAAATATTACAAGACCATAAAGCCATAAAAGCAGAAATCAACAACAGAAAAAGCAAGGAAAAAAAAATCAAACACATGGAAACTGAACAACACCTTGCTCAAAAACTACCGGGTTATAGAAGAAATTAAGGATGGAATAAAGAATTTCATAGACTCAAACGAGAATGAAAAAACATCGTACCAGGACACAGCAAAAGCAGTACTCACAGTTCAGTTTATAGCAATAAATGCACACAACCAAAAAGAAGAAAAGGCCATAATCAAAACATTAACCCTACAACTTGAACAAGTAAAAAGAAAGCAGCAGAAGAAGCCCTTGGGCGCAAGAAGAAAGGAAATAGTAAGAATTAGAGCAGAATTAAATGAAATAGAGAATAGAAAAACAA
>NW_004444432.1:44941-61897 GCF_000243295.1 Trichechus manatus latirostris | reverse complement strand
CAGGGAACACAGCAGAGAGTCCCTGACAGAGCAGGAGAAAGGCGGGGTGCGGAACTCAAATTCTAGTAAAAAGACCAGACTTAATGGTCTGACTGAGACTGGAGGAACCCCAGAAAGGATGGCCCCTGTATTCTTTATCAGCCAAGATCTAAAACAATTTCCAAGGCCAGCTCTTCAGACAAAGATTGGACTGGACTGTGGGACATAAAATGATACTCATGAAGTGTGTGCTTCTTAGCTCAAGTTGATATACGAGACTAAACAGGCAGCTTTTGTCCAGAGGTGAGCTGAGAAGGCAGAGACAGTTAGGAGCTGGTTGAATGGACATGAGAAATCAGGGTGTAAAGGAGGAGTGTGCTGTCGCAGTATAGGGAGAGCAATTAGGGTCACATAACAATGTATGTATAAATTTTTGTATAAGAGACTAACTTGAAATGGAGACTTTCACTTAAACTACAACAATAAAGAGAAAAAAAAAAAAGAACCAAAAATAATATAACCAAAACCTATCCCCACAACCCATCTTTAACTGATTTTTCTATATTTCTTTCAGATTTCTTTTTAAAAAGAGGTAAAAATTTTACAGCTACAGCTAAAGTCATATCCCCTCATGCCCACAATCACTTCCTCCTCTCTCCTTCCCCACAGGTAACCAGTATTGTATAGTTGGTGTATATAATTTCTGTTCATGTATCCATGAAGAGTATTATATACTACTGTCTTTTAAATTTTACACAAATAGAACCATTCTATACATGTCTTTTCATGTTGCTTTTTTAACTTAACATTATATTTCTAAGATTTGTCCGTATTGATACATATAGCTCTATTCCATGCGTGTTAAATGCTGCATAATACTGTACTCCCTATGCTGCCCACCCAGTCTCCTATTGAGAAAGTTATGTTTCAGTTTATTTTGCTATTACAAGCACTGCTGCAATTAACATATTTAAGTATATCTTCTAATCTATGTCCAAAACTTTCCTTAGAGTAGATACCTAGAAGTGGAATTCTCGGCTTATAGGGTGTGTGGATTTTCAACTTTACTAGGTATTTAAAAATTTCTCTCCAGAGATGTTGAACCAATTTACATCTCCAAATGCAGAATATAAGAGTATTTCTGTCTCCCCATATATTCTCCTGAAGTGTTAGGTGTTATTAAATTTTTATTTCTGCCAGTCTGACGGATTTGATATGACAGCTCATTAGTACTTTAAACTGCATTTCCTGTATGATCAGTAGAGAAGCATCTCTTCAGTGACTTGTTCATATAATTTTCCCATTTTTCTATTGGGTTGTTTCTGGCTGTAATTGATTTGCAGTTCTTTATATATTCTAGATACTAGCCCTTTGTTGGTTATATGGGTTATAAATATTACCACCCAATCTGTGGTTTGTCTTTTAATTTTGTTTATGATTTTTTTTTGTTACATAAATTTGTCCTACTAAGTACCATGGTTTATCTTAAACCTATAGTAATGAGATGAAATTGTTGTACAGGTAGGCAAACAGACAAATACAATAAAATGGAATAATAGCCTCCAAACAGACATACATATATAGAAATTAGTATATGATAGCGGTGCCATTAAGAAACCAGTGAGGCAAGAATGGACGGTCCAATAAATAGTGGTGGTACAACTGGCTATCCATATGGAAAAAAAAAGTTGTCTCCACCCTCCATATGTGAAAATCAATGCTAGATGGATTAAATACTGTAATGTAAGAAGTGAAACTTTTAAAATTTTAGAAGAAAATACAGGGAAATATCTATATGACAAAGGTGTACAGAATGGTTTCTGAAATACATAAGAAGCATAAATGTAAGCAGAAATATTAATAAATGTGACCTCATTAACAATCAAAACTTCTGCAGCACTATCATATTTTACATGTAAACACTATACTGAAATAATCTGGTAATATTAACCAAGCTGTATACTAAAGAGAAGAAAAGTTACCTTTTCAACTGAATATTTACATGGAAATGCTTTAAAAACATATGGAAAATCACGTATAGTTTTGATTTTGTGATTTAATAAGCTTAAGCACCAAATTGAAGATGACACTGAAATTTAAATGAAAAATTATGCTACAATATCTACATAATGGGATACTTTATGGCCATTAAAATATTGTAGAACAAGATTTAATTCTACAGTAAAATGTCCAGAATAAGTTTATATGAAAAAAACAAGTACAAAACAACATATACGATTCTCTTTTGTAAAAATGTGTATGGTGTGTTTAGAAATCATATTGGAATCATATAAGAAAAAGAAAATTAAATGATGGTTACCTACAAATGGTAGAATTGTGATTTATTTTTATTTTCCTGTATTTTGCATATTTTTTACATTGAACATTACCTTAAACCAAGAAAACACCCATTGCTGTCTAGTTGATTCCGACTCATGGTGACCCTATGTGTTACAGTATAGAACTGAGCTCCATAAGGTTTTCTTGGTTGTAATCTTTATGGAAGCAGATTCTCAGGCCTTTCTTCCATGGTGTCGCTGGGTGGGTTTGAACCATTAACCTTTTGGTTAGTACAGGCAGTCCCTGGGTTATGAATGTCTGACTTACGCAGAACTCGTAGTTATGAATCAACCCCCACAAAGCCTATTATATTAAAAATATGAGGTACATACAATGGTTTGTAATAACTAATGGGCACTACTTTGCAACGTGCATCAAAATATTATTACTATTATTGCTGTATTATTATATTAAAGATGTTTTAGTGTATCTGGAAGTGTTTTGATGTTTTTTAGGCATAGAAAGGTACACAATATACTATATACTAAGACAAACACTTGACTAACTGATGTTAGATATGAACCGTACCTAACTGTTCCAACTTATGTACAAATTCAGCTTAAAGACAGAGTTAGGAACAGAACTCATTCATAATCTGGGGACTGCCTGTATATAAGCACAAACCATTTGCACCACCCTAATCCTATAAAAAACTATTTTTTAAATTTAAATTCAAATAGTTCCAATCCCAGTTATCACAGAGCTCCTTTACTGTCTGTCTCTATTAACTGCAAATCTTAGAGCTATGGGGTCTGATGATGAGCTAGGCACTCTCACATATTTGATTTCACTTAATTCTCACAAGTATAGTAAGATTTTACCAATTTCATTTTGCAGGTTGAAGAAACGCTCAGAGAGGTAAAGTGACTTGCCCAGGGTCACACAACTAGTCAATGGTGGAGTTAAAACTTGAACCTAGTTCCTCTCAATCGACAGCAAACACACTTTCCATATATGTAATTATAGCAATTTAATCCCAATCATGGTAAGGACTAAAATATAGTTGCCTATAAGATTAGCAATGGTAAAAACTAGATGAGGTACATAAAAAACCAAAGCCAGAATTAGGTTTCATTTAAGTAAATGTATCTAGTACTTTTAGTAACCGAGATACCAGACATGAAAGAAATTCAACATTTCAACAGATGATTCAGAAATGTCAGGCAACATCAAATGAAGGGAAAGAACACTGGACATAAAATCAGAAGAAATCATTTTTTAGACTTATTCACATCAATGACTATTTATGGAGAATCACCACCACTCTGGGTCTCAGTTTTCTAATCTATAAACTAAGGGAGTAAGAGCATTAAACATTCCTTCTTCTATCTCTAGCATCCTATGATTCTGTGCCTAAAAATGTGACAAAGTCAAGTGCAAAACTGGTTCATATTGTTTTTATAGCCTTCGTTTACTGTAAAGAAAGACTCTGAGGTTCTACAATATACCCTGATTCACATTAACAGTTTTCTGTTCAAGCTTCATAATGCTTCCTCTATATTTACTGTAAGGACCAGGGATACAGTGGCTTGATAGACTCAAGGGGAGGCAGAATGTTGTGAAGAAAAGAAAACAAGCTTTGGAGTCAAAAACACCCAAGTTTAAACTCCAATTCTCCAAACCAAAGGTAGCAAGCTATTTCCCCTCTCTGCGCCCTCTCCTCATCCAGCAAAGGAAAATAATACCACTTACTTTACAGGATTCTCATAAAAATTGAATAAGATGACTTATATGAACTTTACCTGTTACATTTAAAAACCTGTTTTAGGACTTTATTCTCATTGTTTTCAACCTACCTCATAATGTGAGATCCTTTGTGATTCAAACTGTAGCGCCACTCCACATACTTTACACAAGTTATCTGTAAAATGTCCAGCCCTTTCTTGTTCAATCCAGGGGACATCTATGAATAAAATAAAGGTAAGTGGGACAGTGTATCAAATTAAAAACAAACCAAACCCATTGCCATCGAGTCGATTCTGACTCATAGTGACCCTACAGGACAGAGTAGAACTACCCCATAGGGTTTCCAAGAAGCAGACAGTAGATTCGAACTGCCAACCTTTTGGTCAGTAGCCGTAGCTCTTAACCACTGTGCCACCAGGGCTTCTGTATCACATTAGTGAATATTTAAATGTAATATTTTCATTCCTCAACTAGTTATCATTTCATGCACCACCTCAAATCTGAGTGCAGGTGAGGCTACAATAATAGCATTTTGCTGAGTATGGCAATGTAATCTGCACATATCAAGCACACCTCTAATGTTTGATATGGCAAGAGTTATGTATTTAGTGTAAGTCTAGGCAATACCATTCTAAACTAAAAGTTATGGGGCACCAGTAACTTTATGGGCTTCATAGAAATGATGCAGGGCACCAATAACGAAAGGCTAGGTTAAGAAATCCAGTCTTGGTATTTTGTATTTTACAGCAGACAATTGTAAGAAATGCATTGTTTGAAGACCATCATTGATTTCCAGCTATGCCTCCAATGTTAGCTGAAAATCACAGGGAATCACAAACCATTTTTGCCCATGGTGAGCAAACATCCTTTACAGTTGTATAAATACTACCACACTCCTTTGGCCAAACAAATATATACACATGTATTTGTATATTTGTAGAAAAAATCTGGGAAGATATACAATAAATTCAAAAGTGGTTAACTTTGGAAAGTGAGGTTAGAAAAGGAACAAAGGGAGAAAATTTAATATTTTACTTTGTACAATTCTGTCTTGTTTTAATTGTTGCAAAAAGCATGCATGCCTTTCTAATTTAAAAAATTAAAGATATTTATAAGTAACCGTGAATATCTTCAACTACACTTAATTTTCAGTACCACTATAAAGACTAAAAAGGCTTACTTAAAAAATTACACAGTCAAGATAAGAACTGTAAATCAGAAATATGTCAGAAATGACTTGATGGACAGTCAAAAATTATCCCTATAATATATAGTATCCCCTCTGAATTATTTTTGAGGCTTTTTTAAAATATGTGATTTATCTAAGTTAGGCTCTAAAGTCAGCAATGTAAAGAGGTTAACTAAAAAGTATTTCAGGACTTACCCTGTTTCAGAATTAACCAGTACATGCAATCTAAGCATGGTGGTATGATCTTGAACTTCCCATTAATAATCTTTAATAAGTAACTAGTATCTTTTGGTGGCAATATAACTTATTACAGTGGAAGTTTCTTTTGAGAAAACAAAAGAATACTAATATAGAACCTCAAGAATTCCTAAAATTGAACACTCATTTCCCTTCTAGATCAACCCTTTATTCCAGATTTCCCCACTCGAAAAGTCAAAGTTTGAAACTGACAAGTTGGGAAATACCAAGGCTGGATTTCTTAACCCAGCCTTTCATTATCAATGTCCCAGATCATTTTTCATGAAGTCCATGACGTTACTGGTACTCCTGTAACTTTTCCTTTAGAATAGTATTGCCTAGATTTATTGCCTTTGACTCATTTCCTCAACAATTCTTGGTCTGTTTTTTTGCTGTTGTTGTTCTTAAATGGCATAATATTTCCAGGCTCAAATTCTCAGCCATTCTTCTCCCCAGAAAATCACTAATTAAGGTCAATTCTAGTTTATAATGTTCTATATCTACCTCTTCCTTTTAATTCCCCATAATACTATCCTAGTTCAGGCCCTCAATACCTTTGGGCATCACAGAGCCTCACAGATGCTTAAGGAGCCCTGGTGTTGTAAAGGTTAAGCACTCAGCTGCTAACCAAAAGGTTGGTGGTTTGAAACCACACAGCAGCTTGCAGGAGAAAGACCTGCCAATCTGCTCTCGTAAAGATTACAGCCTAGAAAACCCTATTAGGCAGTACTATTATCACTATGAGTTGAAACCTACTAGACAGCACCTAACAACAACAACATTGATTGATGTCTGATTCAAGAGATACTAAACAAACATTCCTTTAGACTCCACCCCACCCCTACCACCACTATTTGAGACATGATTTTTGGGCTCCCAGAAACAAACTGCTTATACCCAAATCTAAAAAGGAGCCCTGGTGGGGCAAGTGGTTAAGTGCTTGGCTACTAACTGAAAGACTGATGGTTCCAACCCATCCAGAGGTTCCACAGGAGAAAGACCTGGAAACGGCTTCCATAAAGATTACAGCCTAGAAAACCCTTTGGGTCAGTTCTACTCCGTCACATGGGGTTTCTATGAGTTGAAATCGACTTGCTGGCACCTAGCATCAACAATAGCCAAATCTGAAAGTCGGAGAGGAAAGTGGTGATAGTACAGATGGTTTTCAGCCTGGAGGGGGCACTACTCCAAGGCAGCTAAAAAACAACTCAGGGTGAAGGCCTAAAGCGCAGGCAAGCCTCACGAGGGTGGATATTAAATTAGAGGTAAGGTGAGCAGATGATGTTGGCTGTGAGGAAGATGGCTAGAACAGAAAGTAATGTTTACTGAGCACTCACTACATGCCAGGAAATAAAGTGAGTTCTGTGGCAAAAAAATTGGGACTTAGGAATTGTTTCTGGTAGGAATGGGAACCAAAGTATAGCAGAAGAAACTTGGGGATTTCTATCTTCTTCTCTTCCCTTTTCTTTGTTACACTCTTTCCATGTATCTTTTCCTTATTAAAATATGAAACAAATGCATTTCTATTGGTTGGTTGTTAAATATGGGTTTACACTCATTCTTAAAACCAAAAGCAGTAACAATTGAAAAAAGCACTAGCGTAAGAAAGACCACATTACTGTCTCACCCTGATATTAACTAGCTGTATGACTTAGAACATGTCACAACCTTTCAGATTTCCATTTGTTAATTGTCTTTTGTACTTGATTGTACGTGTGTTGAAGCCCTGATGGTGTAGTGGTTAAGAGCTCGGCTGCTAGCCAACAGATCGGCAGTTCAAATCCACCAGCTGCTCCTTGGAAACCCTATGGGGCAGTTCTACTCTGTCCTATAGGACAGAGTCGGAACCGACTTGACGGCATCTAACGACAACAATATGTGTGTTGCTGACCATCAATGGAAAATGGTTGTATTTTAAATAGGAATACATAAGGAAGCAAAATTTTGGTGGGGTACTTACAGAAGGAACCAAATATCTTAGCTGCTTCAAAATAAGGTGACTACCGGGAAACCCAAAAGATGACTTGAAGTTTTAAACAGCTATAGAGTTCTCAGACCTTTAAGGGTCTAGAAAGCAAAGGGTTCCAACTTTCTTCCCTTGATCCTCCATTATCTGCATTTCCTGGCCTATGTCCTAACCCTAAAGCGGGTTCTCTCCCAAATATTTCTTTTCAAAAACATACACAGCGTTTCTACTGTCAAGTATATTGTATACTCACTATAGCTAGTCTCAAAAAGAAAATGTTTTTGGTTAAAATTAGAGCATGATTTTTGTTATCATTCAGGTGTAAGTAGCTCATTTTTCTTCCTCTGTGACAACAACCCAAGAAATATACCTAATTCATGAGAGAGTGTCCTGTACCTTTCAATCTAATTTAATAAGAAGAGTTAAGAGAGCTAGGGTTAAAAAATACAAATAGGCTGCACATTAGAATATCAAATGACAAAATACTGAATACTGTTAAGCATGATTTCATCTTTCATATGCAGCAAATAAACTTCTTTGAATATGGCAAGGAAAACTTAGGCATGTTGTTTTAATATTTCTAAAATAGCAAATCTCAATTGTTCTTCATTCCCTGGCATATATGAACTTTTTAATGCTATTACAAACTTGGGAGATATATAAACAGGGGAACAAGGTTTTATACTAGGAATCAAAGCTCAGTTTAGTGTAACTTGGTAATGAGATTTCAATGACAATGGTGTGCTCTCAAATATGGACTAGGATATGCCATGGAGTCAATTCTGACTCATAGTGACCCTATAGGACAGGGTACAACTTCCCCATTGGATTTCCAAGGCTGTAATCTTTACGGCAGACTACTAAATCTTCACCCACGGAGCAGCTGGTGGGTTCGAATTGCCGACATTTTGGTTAGCAGCCAAGTGCTTAACCACTGTACCACCAGGGCTCCTTAAACTAGGACTATACTATTTTTGAAACACAGGAAAATTTCTGATGCTGATACTGTATCTCTGAGTTTTAACATAGAACAAAAGCAATGGGCAATAAGAAAGTATTGTCAAAAAATAGGTTTAAAATGGGAAATGAACCTAAATCTGATAATGAAGTGAGGGCTTATGGAAAATATACAATTAAAACCAATGTTTAATGGATAACCCCACTTACACTTAGGGTATGTTGTTTTTGTTATTGTATACCATCGAGTCAATTCCGACTCATAGTGACCTTATAGGACTAAGCAGAACTGACCCATAAGGCTTCCAAGACTGTAAGTCTTTAGGGAAGCAGACTCCCACATCTTTCTCCCCTGGAGTGGCTGGTGGGTTCAAACTGCCGACCTTCTGGTTTAGCAGCCAAGCACTTTAACCATGGCACCACCAGGTCTCCTTAGCTAGGGTATAAGAAAGTAAAATTGCTCTGCAAGGCTGTGCTCTGTGGTATTAATAATAAACTACTTCCTCAGGTTGTCAACTGTTACCAAATTAAGTGTAACTTTTAAATATCTGTTATTTCCCCAGAAATCAGACATATCATAAAGTTCTTCAGAGTAAAGAAATATGTCATATAACAAAACTATGGCCTATAACACTAGATAGTACAAAAAAATAAGCTTTTGAGTTGGTCAAACAGATTCAAATCCCATCTCTACCCATAACTATATAACCTTGAGAAAATTATTTAACCACTCTGACTAGTTTTTCCATCGAAAAAATATAAAACTTCTAATGTCTCTCTCAAGATTTGGTGACTATTAAATGAAATAAAACTCTTAAAATGTTGAACACACATAAGTACTCGATTATGTTTGTTTACTAATCTGGAAGCTTTGAACTTTTTACTTGATATCATATATAACTATTTTATTTCAGACCAGGATTATTTTAGTGACTGTCTAGTCGAGGGCTTCTTAACCCCGGCACTACTGTCATTTTGGGCTAAGTAATTCTTAGTCATGAGGGGTTGCTCTACGCATTGTAGGATGTGTGAAGCATTCCTGGCCTCTTACCCATGAGATTCCAGTAGCATTCCTCAGTTGTGACAACCAAAAATGTCTCCAGACATCGCCAAATGTCCCTTGGGGGGCAAAATTGACTCCAGTTTAGAACAACTGATTTAGTCTAATGTCATTTCACAAATGAGGAAGCTAAAGCCCAGAGAGATTATAGGAAACATACAGATAAGGGAAGCTAAAATTGAGAAGATATGATTCTAGATTCAGGCAGATTTGCAGCAGGAAAAATTCCAGTCATCTGGTGAGAGATGATAATAATAGCAGAGCGATGTTCTCAAGTCAGTGAAATACAAATATGAATACTAATAACTCAAAGTCTATGGAGATGGACATTACTAAAATCTCCTATGTTGATATAAGAAAATTCAATTAAACTTACAGCAGAATATCTGTCTTCAATTACATGAAAAGTAAAGAGGATTCACTTGACATAAACTCACGGGCCTATACCAAATAGCTACACTATTATGCTAAAGTAAAATAAAATCAACTTCTGCATCCAAAAATGCAACTGAGCATAAAATCCAAATTATCCTATTTGAAACTTTCTCCTAACTCATATTACTAGACAACACCAGGCAATTTAGGATGAATTATTTTTGTGACAAACAGATAACATTTATGGATTAAGTCAGAAAAGAATAATGAGCCTGTGCCTACAATTTGGTCCACCCTAGTTTATAGAATTAAAGACGATACTAGACTTCTGAGGAATAGAAACAGAAGATTATCACATTTCTTCAGCTCTGGGTACAAGAACATTTTTGCATTCACGCCAATTAAATGTTCTTTTGTTATCCTGATAAGACCTGTAAGCTTATTCAAATTAGGTGACTCTACTTTAGATGTAACTGGCTATATTTAATAAAATTAGTCTTGCATTTGTTAAACAATTAGATTTAAAACACAAAACACCAAATTTCCTCCTCAGGATAACTCTTCAGATGTTTATGGCAAGAACTTGCTATTAGCTGTTTTTAAAGTTTCACTGAAGTGATAATTTCCCAATCTAACTGATCTTGATGCAAGAAAAAATCTAGCATTCTAAAGACTTCTTTGTACATCCTATTTTAACATAGGGACATGAATGGAGAAAACCTCTGAAGGGTTGGCTGCAATACATAAATATAAATCTCACTCTTGGTCACAGATTTGAAGTCAGACATTAAGAAATCTGAGTGATAATTACTTCAACTGTGCAAAGAGTATATGTGCTATGTTCTCCATAATTACACCTTTAGAGATAATCTCCCTCAAACATTCTTGATTAAAAAGGAATTTTTTGGGGGAAGCAGGATCTTGGAGAGCAAGGCACTAAGTTATAGGAGACTGGTGAATTGTTTGACTCTGTTAACTTTGCTAAAGCATTTTAACTTTCTTTTCCCCCTAAAAGTTACACTCCATTTAAGGAGTTCTCAGAGACCATAATTCTGCTAGAAATGCACATCTATATCTGTCAGCTTTATGAACACTCATAGCTATAATGTTAGCTAACATCCTTACTTTTTCAAGTTATGCGATTAGTACCTGACCTGTGAGTTTGGCAAGTTTTAGCGATTTTACACTGATACCACAATTTAAAAAAAAAAAAAAAGGTTTCCCATGGCATATTAATTATTACAAAATACAACAGAATTAACAATTAATTGGGAATACTGGTTACATGTTTAATATTTACTTTGTCTATATTTAAACTAAGTCTTTGGCCTTCATAATCAAAAGCACTTTGTGGCTAACTAGCTCAGAAGTTAAGCTTTGAAGTTAGAAATTGAATTAAGGTCCTTGGTAAATCCCATGACAGCTACTTTGCACCAGAATGCCACCAAATATATGCCATTCCTTCCAATAGGTTACTACATGTGAATGGATCAGGAAGACGAGTTAGAGGGGAAAAGAATCAGAGTTCATAACCTTACAGATACGTGACGAATACAGTAAGACGCATGCTTAAGTTGGTCTTTATAACAAGCTTAGTCATTATTTTCACAAATTGACACCTAATAAAAACAGGATTGGAAACTAATAAATGACCATTAATCTCTTTTCGGACATCCCTCACCTGCCAAATGCACAGAAATAAAAAATTAATTCTAACAGTTTCCTAATTATTCTTCCTAGATACCAACATTTGATTCACAATGTGCCTGTATTATGTAAGACACCATTGGCTGAGGACAGATTTATAATAAACAACAGAGTACACCTGATAGTTCAGGAGTCTGACGGGTCATATTTAAAACTGCATTTCCCCATTTTATTTATTTTAAAATTTGTCTATCAAGCACTACTATTGAGCTCTTCAATAGAGCTGTGTCTAATTCATCTGTATATCCTGAGCACTGAGCACAGTGCCTAGCACATACATATACAGGTGGTCAATAAATAATTCCTGAGTAAATGAAGGAAAGGCTATTAGTGAGGTTTTCTTATGGATTGTCATTTGACTTGAAACTTGACTTAATGATACGGAAATAAAGGAATGCATTATAGGCAACTGTTACACAAATAGTTGATGATTAAATAAAAAGCCAGAAATGTCCTCCACTCCAAAACAGAACCCATTTATTAATTTCTTTTTCTTAAAAGGAAGAAGTAAATCAGCAAGATGGTTTTTGTTTTGTTTTGTTTTGTTTTTTTTACTATGATTACACTGGAAGATCATTACTGGGTGAAAATTCATTTTTGGGCTATTAAACATTTTTGAAACACTGAACAAAATATGAAGTGTCCTCCAAAATCTCAGGATTCCTCTTACCATGAATTCTGGGTGTCTACATGTCTTTACATACATTGGTTCACTTGGCATTTCTTTTGTTTACATTTTGCAAGTTTACTGATCAATTTCCCACTTGTAACCCTGAAAGTTTCTATTCTTCCCTGCTTGGCAATTTCTTAATCCCCACTGACATTTGCTCATTACCAACCCCAAAACAGATGAGATCCTAAAAGTGTTAGCTATAGCTGAAAATGGATAAGCCAGTACTTTTTCAAACCACTTTTCTTATCATGAGCGGAAAGGAATCGTGACAATTCTTCTTTGACACCTTTTAGAGCAATCTCCTAACTAAGACTTAAAAAAATTTTTTAAACCAAAAATATCCCTTGAAGTCTTCTCAAAACCAAACACTAATTCAGCTTAAGTAGCAAAGAATGTCTGCCTTGAGCACTGTGCACTTTTAAGACCTAACTACATGGGATCGAACTGACAACAGCAACTCGAAAAATTAGATAGGAAACTTGGGAGGCAGTGAGTTTATACTAATGGTAGAGGAACAACTCTGAGAAGGAGGGTGAGAATGGTTGCACAACTCAAAGAATGTAATCAGTGTCACATAACTGTACATGTAGAAATTGTTAAATTGGTGCATGTCCTGCTGTGTATATTCTCAAAAACAACAAAAATAAAATAAATTTTATTTTTAAAAATAACAAGTAACTTTTTTTCTCTTCCTTCTTATCTACTATTGTAACTGGCAACTATTTATGGCCTTTACAAATACCTAATCAAAAATATTTTGAGGTCTAATAGTGTTTTGGACAGTGCAATATATCACATATTTACCATTTGTTAAATGGGTAGGTAAAAGAGTTTAATTTGGACTCAACAGTTAATGAAGGATATTTACTGAAAATGGAATGCTAAGAGACAATTTTTTAGGTAAGAATTATATTTTGCTTTTCATATCCTAGCTGAATCGTCTCAACACTAACTCAACACAGATTTCATTACTCACTGGATGTCAGGTGATTACTATTGGTTTAGGTTTCTTATGGTTTATGAATTACCGTTCTAGTGCACAGCCATGGAAATGCCATCGAAAGAATACCAATGCAGAACTGCAAAATCATGGTTCATTCTTTCAGATCTGAAATCAATCCTGGAGTTTGGCTAGTCCAATTTCCCTATTTCAGACATGTCAAAACCCAAATCCAAGAAACTTGGGACTTGATCAGGGACACACAGTCTAGTGGATAAACAATAGAACCTATGTTTACTGCACTAGACTCCTACTCCAGGGTTCTCCTTATTTTACCACCTAGGAATAGTACAGTTAGGTGGCAAAACAAGGAGAGTTAGAGTATTTCTGTTAATTTATGAAGTGATATCTCTTAAAACCTTTAATACATATATTCTAAGCACTGCAAACAAACCAGTTGCAGAGCCAGGGAAAAGTCTTTTTTTTTCCCATGAGATACTGGTCCTAAACCTTACTGTGAACAGGCCATGAGAGCCAAATTGGATTATGATCTTGACACTTACAAAACTGCTCTGGTGTGCTGGTAACAGACAGGAACTTTGGTATAAAAGTAAAAAATCCAGGAGATTTCATGTTTTCATCCAAGAACCAATGGTACAAATCCCGGTTGACTGAAGATATTAACTAGTTTTTCAAAGGTTGCCTTCAGTGTCAGTAAATAAAACATCATCATTTATTACAATGTATTTCTAACTTCCATTTTTACTAAGTGGCATTTATGTAATGTGCCTGTTACAAATACTATAAGGGTTTTTTTTTTTTAACTGCTTTGCCATTCTTCCAAAGTGAAAGGTGTGAAAGGTTATGGGAGAGCACCTAGGATGTATCTTTTAAGAATTTGAAGAGAAAATTATTTTTACGGGGTTATTTTAATGGGGTGTCCCTCTAAGAAAAAATAAATTATTCAACCCTATTCTGGCGTGCACGGATCTTTCACTCTGGAGGCAAGTAGCAACATAAGGTAACAGCAAATACGGGAAATTAACTATGGCAAAATGCTTTACTGAGATCTTCTGCAGTGGAATCAGTCTTCACCATCTAACAAGCATTTCAAAAACTGTTTTAAAACACATTTCAATGCCATATTTTACAGTCTGCTCTTAGTAGGCTGTTTACAAGTATATAGTACTTTGTGTGAACTAAATAGCACTTAAACTGATAGCTAAGAAATCGCTTCTTATGTTCTGAATAGTATGTGTTGGTAGGTACAACAGTACTTATTAAAACCCAAACCACCTTAAAGATGGACCTGTAAACGTTGCTTTACAAGGTCACACCCTTAAGGAACCCAGGAAAACTCTCCAAAGCGATTCCTGAAATCTGAGCTTCTACCACTCTCTCTTCCTCTCCAGGTTTCCCAGTAGAACCCCCTCCACCAGACCCTACGATCCTAAAATACAACAGAGCCTACTTTAAAGCTCAAGTAGACAATAACCTTTCCAAATGCCTAAGCACATCTCTCCTTAAACATCCTACTGCAAGTTCCGACACTGCAGAATGTTGAACTTCTCTGGCTTTTTCACTTTTATGTCCCCTCAACCTTTGAGTTTCTCCCTCAGTCCCCCTTCCCTTTTCCTGACCCTCTAGTTCCGCAGCACTTCTACCCTGCCTGCGCTTTTTGCCAAATCACACCTCAGTGTCCTACAGCATAGGAAGGCATCCTGGCTGTGAGAGAAATTATGTGGTATTTTTTTTCCCTTCCAACTCCTGCCTCGTGAGTACCTGCAGTTTCTTTTCCTGGGGGCCCCCATCCTTTTCGGGAGGGACAGGTAGGGAAGCCCCGGTCTGCTTCAGTCCATCCAGCACTTTCGGGGTTTATACGGCTGGGCGGGGCGGGGAGAGCTTGGCCTGTACTGCGCCACAGCAGGTGGGGGGTGGGGCGGTGGCGAACCGCGCCCAGCCCGAACTCAGATGGGCTCAAGGGAGGCAGCGACGGAGATGGGGCCGCTCCCGCACCCCGGGGCGGGAACTCACCTTCTCTGAGGCAAGGGCGGGTGTCTACTTTAAAACTACTGCCCCCCAACCCCGCCGCCGCCATAGTGAAGCCTCCAAAGCCGCCGCCGTCGCCACAGACACCCGCGGGCGGGCAGACAGGGGCGGAGGTGGCGGAGGAGGCAGGCACAATCGCTGCCGCTGCCGCCGCCGCTGCCGCCGCTGCCGCCGCTGCCGCCGCCGCGCAGGCTGTGGAGGAGGAGGACGAGGCGGCAGAGATGGTAGTTTCCTGAGGGGAAGACTCCGCCGCCGGCGGGCTGACTGTGCTAGGCGCCGCAGCCATCACAACGACGCGCGGACCACTGCACTTGCGCCTTGCTCCTGTTAAGCTCCTTTAGCCCCGCCCCTCGGCCCCGCCCCGCGGCCCCTCTTTTCCTCGCTTCAGCTCTAGCCTCGTTCTCGCTCATTCTGTCCACCAATAGGAAAGCCTTAGCCCCACAGCCCGCCTCCTCCCCTCCTCCCCTCCTCCCCTCCCGTCGTCATTCCACCTCCCTCTGGAGGTGAAGGCAAGATGGCCAACGGCAAAGGGCAAAAAGCGCGGGATGTGAAAGCACGTGGGGCCTCACATAATGAGGCGTCTTTCCTTGGAGGAGTTAATCTAAAATCAGTTTAAGAAGAAGAAGAAAAGTCTGGAAACCTATCGATTCTACCTCCAAAATGTCTTTAAAATAAAGCTATCCCTGACTTTTAGGCCTTGGTATGTAGAATAGAAATAACAGAAGCCTTGATTAACGACACATCGTCGTCACTGACCCATAAACGACTGCAATCTACCCACGTATAACACAATAAGCATCTGTGAATCCAGTATCCAACCAAAGAACTGGAATATTACTGATAATTCAAATTTCACCATCTTGTCCCTCAACTTTCCTCTCAAAGAATCCAATATCCTGATTTGTGTTTATAATTCCCTTGCTCTTTTTTACATATATTCTTATCACATATGCGTATGCCTAAATAATGTTGTTTAGTTTTGATTGTTTTCAAATTTCACAAAAATTCCTATCTTTTCTAGGTAGCACTCTGGGACTTGTTACTTTCATTCAACATGTTGTTTCTAAGATTCATCCATGTTGTTACATATAGCTATAGTGCATTCATTGTCAATGCTGTACAAGAACCCATCCATTTCCCTGCTGATGGACATGTCTCCTGGTGCAGTTGTGCAAAATTTCTCTTGGGTGTTCTCTCCTTTCCAATCTCACTTCCACTGTCTTATTTCAGGTCTTCATCATCTCTTGCCAGAAATATGGCAACTGTCTCCCTTCCTCTGGTCTCAGTCATTCCAATCTATTTCCATATTGCTGCCATTTCTCACTGGAACCCCATTACTTACCGGATAAAGTCAAAGGGCACAGTTTTGCCCATTTCTCTTCCCCTAACCTCCTTGATCTCATCTCCTTCCGCTGCCTCCATTTCTCCACTCTGCTTTCATTTTATGATTCGGTAATATTAAATCTTTTTTTAGATTCCTGTAAATACATGCTGTTTCATGACGCCATGTTCTGGTATATGTTGTTCCCTCTTCCAGAAATCCCCTTTTCCCCACATTAGGCAACAGTGTAATTAACTCCTATACACACTTTGAAACCCAGATGAGACATCATTTCCTCCAGGTAATCTTTTCTGGCCATGTTTAGCGTTAATCCCATCCTCCCCTGTGCTACACCTGTACCTTGAGCATATTTCTATTGTAGTGAATTGTACTTTGTGCCTCTCTTTTAATAGCTTGGGGGTAATTTCGAAACAAAGGACAGTTTTTCTTATTTTTGATTCCTCATGCTCAAGCACA
>NW_004444432.1:31294-32347 GCF_000243295.1 Trichechus manatus latirostris | reverse complement strand
TTGGGTCTGCCACGAAGCAGACACCAAGATGTGATTAGACATGCAAGGGATTTACTGGATGAGGGGTTTCCTAAAAGGGCAGGGAGTGCCTTCAGATTGCAATGCAGATCTGACACTTGTGGAAGGAGAGAGGCAAGAAAAGGGAATTAGATAGAAAGAATCTTGAACTGTAGCACAGTTCCAAGAAAGATTGAGCCATGCCAATCAGATTCCTCACGTCGAAGTCACCGATTGGAGAATCCCTCATCTTGCTGGAATGAATCTTCCTTAGTATCCCTGATATGCTCAGTAATTGGCTGGGAGCAGCCCACAGGAAGCATGGCCTCAGCATGAAAGACGGTGATGGAGGATCCAGAGAGCAGCATCTGAAGCTATCATTCAGTTGTGCTCCCAGCAACAGGAGATCTGAGTGATTCACTTACATGTCTGCCACACAAAGTAAGGTAATTATGTATGCAAATACATATATATATATATATATATATATATATATGCAACCGGGGGGTGGGGGAATGAACAGGGCAGTGTGTGCGGCTTGCATGTTGTGGCAGAACACAAGGTTGTAAACCACTTTTTACCTAAGAGACACAGTACTGGAGTAGCTGAGCAGGAGCCTGATGTGGTACAGAGGCAGGACAGGCAGAGGAGCCTTGAGAGCACTAGCTGAGTAAGGTTCAAGGACGGTGAGAAGCACATCTGTGTCTGTGGGGTGCAGGCCTGGGCCTCAGGGTGAACCAATAGGAAAGGCCAGAGGGCCCTGTTACAGCAAGGAATCTTCTGGGACAACAAAGACACCTCATTCATTTATTCACTCATTCATTCAACAGTTAACTGGCAATGATCACGTGCCAAGCATTCAGTTCTCTAGATCTCTGATTTAGTAGCCAAACATGCTAGTGATGAACTGAAATCCTGAGTATTTATACTTTATTGAAATATAAATGTTAGTCTGAGTTTAACCTGAAGACACGAAGGGAGGCAGCTTCCATTTGGTCAAGACAAATCTAGGCTTGCTGTTAGAAGATCTATATTCTCTGTAATTTCCTAGCTGTG
>NW_004444432.1:27797-29176 GCF_000243295.1 Trichechus manatus latirostris | reverse complement strand
ATTTCCTTTCTCTTCTCTTACTACTTTCTTTTGCGTTGAGTATTTTTTATTCCATTTTATCTCATTTTTTGACTTATTAGGCATAACTCTTTGTTTTGTTATTTTAGTTGTTTTAGTGTTTACAATATATATTTTTGACTTATCACAGTCTACCTTCAAATGGTATTATACATCACATACAGTATAAGAACCTAACAATTGTATTCTTTCATCTCCCTCTCCCGGCCTTTGTTGTCATATATTTTATTTCCACATATGTCATAAACCCTACAGTACACCATTATTGTTTTTGCTTTAAGTAGGCAATTATTATTATTATTATTATTATATATTTTGTTGTAGAGAATATACACAGCAAAACATACACCAATTCGACAATTTCTACATGTACAATTCAGTGATGTTGATTACATTCTTCAAGTTGTGCAACCATTCTCACCCTCCTTTTCCGAGTTGTTCCTCCCCCATTAACATAAACTCACTGCCCCCTAAGGTTCCTATCTAATCTTTAAAGTTACTGTTGTCAATTTGATCCCATATAGATAGTTCTTAAAAGAGCATAATGCTCAAGGCAGGCATTTTTTTACTAGTTAAGCTAAACAATTTTTTTTTGTTTTAAGACAACTTTAGGGGTATTTTTGGTATAAATTTTAAAGATTATCTCAGGGCAATAGCTTCAGGGGTTCATCTGGCCCCCTTGGCTCCAGAAAGTCTGGAGTCCATGAGAATTTGAAATTCTGTCCTGCATTTTCTCCCTTTTGATCAGGATGCTGCTATAGAATCTTTGACCAAAATATTCACTAATGAGAGCTGGGCACCATCCAGTTCTTCTCGTCTCATGGCAAAGCAGGCAGTTGTTCATGGATGCAATTAACCATGTATTCCATATCCTCCTCCTATTCCTGACTTTTCTTCTTCCTCTGTTGGTCCAGGCTAATTGAGATCAATTGTTGTGCTTTGGATGGCCACTTGGGAGCTTTTAAGACCGCAGGCACTGTGCAACAAACTAGGAGGTAGAACCGAAGCACTAAACATGTTATTAGGCCAATTAACTGGGCTGTGCCATGAAACCATGACTGTAAGCCTCCACACCAAGGACCAAATCCCATGAGGTGTTTGGTGGTACATAAGCAGCCTCAGCAGCTGCCTTTTTTTTTGTCATTGTTGTAAATATATCTATCACACAGCTTTTGCCGGTTCAGCTTTTTACTGGTGTACAACTTACTGACGGCAATTACAATAATGGGCTAAAGCAGTCAATTATTTTTTAAAGAGATTAAAATTAGACTTTTACATTTACCCATGTAGTTAGCATTTCCAGTGCTCTCCTTTATTTGTGTACATCCATATTCCCATCTGCTATCATTTCCTTTTGCCTG
>NW_004444432.1:24999-26513 GCF_000243295.1 Trichechus manatus latirostris | reverse complement strand
CCAGCCAATGCTAAGGAGAGGGATGCTTGATATCAAAATGTATTTTAAAGCTATAGTAATTAAAAGAGAATGTTATTAAGGGCGAGAATGGACAACTAAATCAATGTATAGAACTCGAAACCTGTGAAAATATGGCAATTTAGATTATGATAAAGGAGGCATTTTGAATCAACAGGGGAAATGGATTATTCAATAAATTGTGGAGAAGTGAGCTATCCATTTGAAAAGAAATAAAGCTTACCTTATACTATTCACAAAAATAAATTCAACACGGACTAAAGGGCCAAACTTTAAAAGTATAAAGTACTAAATTAAAACAAAAATCTCTCTGTAATAAAGACCTTAAACAAGACACAAAATGCAAAAACTCATGAAGGAAAAAATGATGGGTTAGAATATATACAAATTTTAAAGTTTTTTTTTTTTTTTGGTGGAGGGGAATAAAAGATATAAACATGGTTAAATTTCAAGCTACATGACTTAAATTTCCAGAAAGATAGGAGTATATTTTTCTCTATCCCTCCTGCTAAGTACAACTAAACAGCCTGGACCTTATATATAAAACAAATATAAGAAGACTTTGAAAGGTGGAGAGAAAAAAGGCAGATTGGTTAAGGAACTCAAGACCTGAGGAAAAAGAAGGCCATGAGTTCCCTAGGTTTTCTTTTGCCTCATATATCCTGGACTGAGTGCTGGCATCCCAGAATTGCTAATAGGCACAGACAAACAAACAAACAAAAAAAAGTCCCAACAAAATCCTTCTCCCGCAAGCCAAAAAGCCAGGAAAGTGAAGTTTAACAAGACAGAAAACTGAATCTGTAATTTAACAACTCCCAAAATAGAAATCCCTAGATTCAGATGGTTTCACCGGAGAATTCTCCCAAACATACCCAATTTATATTACGAAGCTAGTATTCCCTTATAACAAAACCGAAGACAGTCCAAAAAAGAAAAAAGAAAACTACAGAACAATATCCTTCATGAATATAGATGCAAAAATCCTTAAAAATATTAGCAAATAGAATTCAACAATGGATACACAGACATTGCTGCATACATGTATATATAATATATATATAACTAACAACAAACATATATATAAATATATATATAAAACACCATATAATTATATATATATAATTGTAAACCATGAGCAAGTAGGGTTTATTTCAGAGATGCAAGGCGAGCTCAATACTCAAAAATCAGTCAATGTAATCCACCACTTTAACAGACTGAAGAAGAAAAATCACATAATCATAGCAATGGATGCAGAAAAAACATTTGACAAAATACAACACCCATTAATGATAAAAACTCTCAGAAAAATAGGAATAGAAGAAAATGTTCTCAACGTGGTAAAAAAATCTACAAAAAACTTACAGATGAATGCTTTCCCCCTAAGATTGGGAACAAGGCAAGGGAGTCCACTCTCACTACTCTTATTCAATATTGTGGTGGAAGTTAGCCAGTGCAATAAGGGAAGAAAGGGAAATAAAAGGCATACAGATCAGAAA
>NW_004444432.1:21213-24435 GCF_000243295.1 Trichechus manatus latirostris | reverse complement strand
CTTAAAATTTTTGATAAAAGAAGAATAAAGTGGGAGGAATTATTCTACCTAATTTCAGTACTTATTATGTAGTTACAGTATTCAAGACTGTGTAGTAGTTAGTGGTGGAGGGATACATAAACAGATCAATAGCACATCCTAGAGAACCCAGAAACAGTCCCACACAAAGATGCCCAACTGATTTTTCACAAAGGTGCAAAACCAACTTAATGGAGTAAAGAACCTGTCTTGGTTATCTAGTGCTGCTGTAACAGAAATACAACAAGTGGATGGTTTTAACAATGAGAAATTTATTCTCTCTTTGTCTAGTAATCTAGAAGTTCAAATTCTAGATATCAGCTCCAGGGAAAGACATTCTTTCTGTCGGCTCTGGAGGAAGGTCCTTGTCATCAATCTTCCCCTGGACTAGGAGCTGCTCAGCACAGAGACTCAGGTCCAAAGGAAGTGCTATGCTCCCTGTGCTTCTTGGTGGTATGAGGTCCCCCCAAAATATCTGTCAACTCGGCTAGGCTATGATTCCCAGTATTGTGTGATTCTCCACCATTTTGTCATCTGATGTGAGTTTCGTAGGTGTTGTAAAGCCTATCACTATGATGTTAATGAGATGGGATTGGTGGCAGTTACATTAATGAGGCAGGACTCAATCTACAAGATTTGATTGTGTTTTAAGCCAGTCTCTTTTGAGATATAAAAGAGAGACGTGAGCAGAGAGACAGAGGGACCATCCTTGCTTCTAAGGAGTATTCCCTCTGTACTTGTTCCAATCCACTATTTCAGTGGCTTACAAAATATAAATTTATCATCTCACAATTCTGTAAGTCAGAAATATGGGTTGGGTTGGCTGGGTTCTTTGCTTAGGGTTTCACAAGGCTGAAGTCAAGGTGTCAGCCAGCTGGGTGTTATCAGAAGGCTCAGGGAAAAATTGTTTCTAAACTCACTCAGGTTGTTGACAAAGTTCAATTGCTTGTGGCTGTAAGGCTGAGTTCCCCCATTTACTTGTTAACTATTAGCCAGGAGCCTCCCTCAGCTCCTTAAGGCCACCTGCATTCCTTGTCATGTTTACCCCTCCATCTTCACACAGCAACAGCTTGCTGTGTCCTTCTCACACTTTCAATCTCTCTGACTTCCCCATTGTCTTAGTTTCTTAGTGCTGCTTTAGCAGAAATACCACAAGTGGGTGGCTTTAAAAGACAGAAATTTATTTTCTTACAGTTCTGGAGGCTAGAACTCTGAAATCAAGGCACCAGCACTAGGGGAACTCTCTCTCTCTCTTTTGGCTCTAGGGGAAGATCCTTGTGTCTTCCAGTATTCCTTGGTTCCTTGGTGATCTTCACATAGCATCTATCTTCCCCCTTTTGTGCTCACTTCTGTGTCTAATCTGCTCTTTCTATAACTCAAAAGTGATTGTGTATAGGACACATCCTACACTGGTATCGCCTCATTAACAACAACAAAAAAATACTCCAAAAAACAAACAAACAAAAAAACCTATTTCCAAACAAGATTACACCCACGTGTATAGGGGTTAGGATTCCAACACATATTATGGGTGAACACAATTCAATTTATAGCACTAATTTACCACATCTCTCCTACCTTCCAGTATCACCACATCTCTCTGACTCATGCTGGAAAAAGTTCTCTACTTTCAAGGCTCATGTGATTAGATTGGGCTCGCCTTCTACTCTGACTCTGGGGTAGCCATGAGTCAGAATCAAGTCAACAGCAACTGGTCTCCAGGATAATTCAGGATCATCTCCCTATCAGCAACCTTAATTACATAATCATAATCCTTTTCCCATGAAATATTTCATATTCACAGAATTCAGGAATTAGGGTATGGAAGACAGAATCACTTTCAGAAAGCAAGGTTGTGTCATTTGCATAATGCAAGTTATTAATGAGTCTTCCTCCAATCCTGATGCCCCATTCTTCTTCATATAGTCCAGCTTCTCAGATTATTTGCTCAGCATACAGATTGAATAAGTATAGTGAAAGGATACAACTCTGTTGCGCGCCTTTGCTGATTTTAAACCATGCAATATCCCCTTGTTCTTTTTGAATGACTGCCTCTTGGTCTATGTACAGGTTCCTCATAAGCACAAATAAGTGTTCTGGAATTCCCATTCTTCGCAAAGTTATCCATAATTTTTTATGATCCACACAATTGAATGCTTTGCATAGTCAATAAAAGACGGGTGAACATCTTTCTGGTATTCTCTGCTTTCAGCCAGCATCCATCTGACATCAGCGATATCCCTTGTTCCACGTCCTCTCAATCTGCCTTGAATTTCTGGCAGTTCCCTGTCGATGTACTGCTTCAGCTGCTTTTGAATGCTCTTCAGCAAAATTTTACTTGCGTGTGATATTAATGATAGTGTTTGATAATTTCCGCATTTGGTTAGATGATCTTTCTTTGGAGTAGGCATAAGTATGGATCTCTTCCAGTCAGCTGGCCAGGTAGCTTTCTTCCAAATTTCTTGGTATCTAAATTCTCAGAAAAATAGACGCAAAAATTTTCAACAAAATTCTAGCCAATAAAATTCAGCATCATATAAAAAAATACACCACAAACAAATGGGATTCATACCAGGTGTGCAAGCATGGTTCAACGTTAGAAAATCAATCAGTGTAATCCACTACATAAATATAACAAAAGAAAAGAAACACGGACATCTCAATCAACACAGAAAAAGCATTTGATAAAGTCCAACACCCATTCCTGATAAAAACTCTCAATACAATAGGTATAGAAGGGAAATTCCTCAACATAGTAAAGGGCATCTATGCAAAACCAAGAGCCAACATTATACTAAATGGAGAAAGGCTGAGAGCCTTCCCTTTGAACAGGAACAACACAAGGATGCCCATTATCACCACTCTTATTTAAAGTTGTACTGGAAGCCCTAGCAACAGCAATAAGACAAGAAAGAGAAATAAAAGCTATCTAAATCAGAAGGGAAGAAGTAAAACAATCTCTATTAGCAGAAGACATGATCCTATGCATAGAAGACCCTAAAGATTCCACAAGAAAGCTGCTGGAGCTAACAGAAGAATTTAGCAACATTGCAGGATACAAGATCAACACACAAAAATCAGTTGAGTTCCTCTACACTAACAAAAACTACTCTGAAAAAGAAATCAAGAAAACAATACCATTTACAATAGCCCCCAAGTCGATACAAATACCTAGGAATTAACCTAACCAGGGACATAAAAGAC
>NW_004444432.1:19375-20567 GCF_000243295.1 Trichechus manatus latirostris | reverse complement strand
GACCTAAATGTTAAATCTAAAACCATAAATTCCTGGAAGACAACACAGGAACAAAACTATGGGACCTAATCTTTTCTTCTTCTTCTTCTTCTTTTTATCCCCACAATGTGACAGCACACTCCCCCTTTTCACCTCGGGTTCCCTGTGTCCATCTGACCAGTTCCTGTCTCTTCCTGCCTTCTAATCCTGCTTTTGGACAGGAGCTGCCCATTTGGTCTCATATATTTGATTGAACTAAGAAGCACCTTCCTCAAGTGTATTAGTTTTTGTTTTATAGTCCTGTCTAATCTTTGTCTGAAGAGTGGGTTTCAGGAATGGTTTCAGTTCTGGGTTAACAGAAGGTCTGGGGGCCATAGTTTTGGGGGTTCCTCCAGTGTCTGTCAGACTATTAAGGGAACTAATCCTTTGTAAAAAATGTATAACAAACATGGCAACAAATGCGTGAATAGAAAAAGATAAAAATAGATAAATGGGACCTCTTAAAAATTAAAAATGTATGCTCATCAAAAGACTTTATTAAAAGAGTAAATAGAATTGCAGCATTGTTCACATTAGCAAAAAGATTGGAACACCCTAAATGCCCATCTACAGATGAATGGATAAACAAACTATGGTACATACACTCAATGGAGTATTATGCAATGATAAAGAACACTAACGAATCTGCGAAGCATCTCATAACATGGATCAATCTGGAGGACATTATGCTGAGTGAAATAAGTTAATCACAAAAGGACAAATATTGTATGAGACCACTACTGTAAAAACTCATGAAAAGGTTTACCCACAAAAAAAAACAATCTTTGATTGTTATGAGGGAGGGGAGGAATGGGCAGAAAAACACTAAACAGACAATAGATAAGTGGTAACTTTGGTGAAGGGTAAGACGGTACACAATACTGGGGAAGCCAGCACAACTGGTCCATGGCAAGGTCATGGAAGCTCCACAGGCACATCCAAACTCCCTGAGGGCCCCAACTGCTGGGCTGACAGCTGTGGGGACCATGGTATTGGGGAGCATCTAGCTCAACTGGCATAACATAGTTTATAAAGAAAATGTTCTACATATCACCTTGGTGAGTAGCGTATGGGGTCTTAAAAGCCTGTAAGCAGCCATCTAAGATACTCCACTGGTCTCATCCCTTTGGGAGCAAGGGAGAATGAAGAAAACAAGACACAAGGGAAAGATTAG
>NW_004444432.1:12413-13491 GCF_000243295.1 Trichechus manatus latirostris | reverse complement strand
GGTATAGGCAAATTGGAATATGGGTAGGTACAGATGTACACATAGGTGAGAACAGATAGATGTATCTATACCCGAAATCCAAACCAATCCCGTTGCCCTGGAGTCGATTCTGACTCAGCGACCCTATAGGACAAATCTAATGAGACCAGACTTATTTTATGATAAAAAATAATCTTTCTTTGAGATTAATTTTTATCAATAAGGGGAGACTGTAGGGGGGAAAATGGGCTTCAAAGGAAAACCATGAGTTGTCTATCATACAGCATTCTGCATTATCTGGTTCTGACTCTGTGGGAGCTATTTTATAACTCTGTAAACTGTAGGTAACATATAGCAATGGAAAATAAGTTTTATCTATAGATATGCAAATGAATTTTGTCCTGGGGAAAGCAACCCTCCAGTCATGTGGAAAACCAGTTTTGCCTTCATTTGAACATTTATTTCAATATTCCTGTTCTATAAATTGTTTTTTTTTTTTTTGAGTCTCCTTTGAACAGATAATAACATCTACCTGGTTTCCTCATTGTAAGTAAAATAAAATCTTTAACGTGTTCATTTTATAACTGCGTGAGAGTCATGATTTTATTTTTTTTTGAAAATTATCAATTAATAAATACTAGGGATGAACTCAGTGAAAAATATGTACAACTATAATAAAGAGAAATATAAAGCTCTACAGAGTTTCATAGGTGGAGTTACGAATAGAGTCGGGGACAAGCCTTTTTTGGACAGGAGGCTAAAATGTTAATTTTCTTCTGAATAAATTAGTAAATTCAATGCAATCCCAACAGATTTTCCTGAGAATTAGACAAAAAAAATCTAAAAGTTGTTTGAAATAATAGCAAAGGGAAGCAGGAAAATTCTGAAAATGTGTAGATAATTAAATTAACGGATTTGGTAAACAAGTTATAATGTAAGGTATATGTGACATTTAGAATATGATGAAAATGGAAAATAAAGTGCAAAAATACAATGAAATCTGTGAGAGCCAGAACTTGATGGGACTGCCTTGTATTTCTGGGTCTTGCAGGTTTTCTGCCTTTGACAAGGTGCAGTCTTACCACTTTTCTATTGCTCA
>NW_004444432.1:9359-10548 GCF_000243295.1 Trichechus manatus latirostris | reverse complement strand
TGACTTACTAATACTAAAAAAAATTCACTGTTTATCTGAACTTCACATCTCACTGGTGTTCTGTAATTTTATTTGCTAAATCTGGAAAACCTAACCGCATGGTAAAATAAAATGAAAATTCACATGAAAAATGTATTTTCCTAAAATAGTGAAGAGATACGTACAGTTTTACAGATTTGAAAATCTCTTTATCTGGACTAATAGAAGCCTGCTGGAATTTTATATTTGCTTCTGCACTTAACCTATTGACATCTACACATAATGTACCTTTGGGAAATTCCACTGTATACTCGTGGGAGAATGAGAGTGAAAAAATAACTAACATTATTATGGAAATAGTTTGGACCTTACAGAACCCCTGGCTTACCTAGAAGAATAACTAACACAATTAACCTTTTAGTAAAGCAGTAAAATGGAACATTCTTAGACATAATACCATTATTTTCGTTTGAACAAATTTCACTACAGATATAGTAATCTCAGGTTGATAATATTTGGTTCATTATAAGAAGGATTTCTTAAAATCAATAGAATGTCACGAGGCCAAAAACTAAAGTAGCTCAAACTATACTGGTCTAAATTTCCTTGAACAAAAACGTGGGTGGTTCTGAGTAGAGCCTTTGTTTTGGTTTGATGCCCAGGATCCTCCTGAGGCAGCTCATTTGTACCTGTTGTACCTAGTAAAAGCCTTGGTGCCCTCGGACACGGCATGCTTGCCAAACTTCCCGGGCAGCATCAGGCTCATGGTGATCTGGCCCGCCCTAGAAGTAATGGTTGAGTGACTATCGTAAAAGGACAGGCAGGAGGTCTTGTCTGAGATGTGCTTGAAAATGTCGTCAAGGAAGAAAAAAAAAAAGACATGGGGCGCATGGTCTTCAAAGAAATCTCCATGTTAGAATGAACCTGCTTTAGAACCTTGTAGACATGATGGAGTAATGTTCTCTGCGGTAGCATCTCTTTTGCTTTTTTTCTTTCTGCGTTTTAGAGGAGTCTTTTTTGGAAGTCTTCTTGATAAACATAGAAGATTTACTAGAAGGTTACCTTGCAAATAAAACAGAATGGCTTCTGGTGACAGGGTGGGGCCCATTTATAGGCTGTGTCTTCAAATGAGATCTTGGGTAAAAATATCTGGTTGGATAAAATGCAATGTAGGCAAGTCTGTCAATAACTCACACCTTGTTATATGTGA
>NW_004444432.1:5942-7356 GCF_000243295.1 Trichechus manatus latirostris | reverse complement strand
CTACCGCATGACAAACTACCCCCAAACCTAGTAGCTAAAACAACAACCATTTTATTAAATGTCACAGTTTTGTGGGTCAGGAATTCAGGCAGCAATTGCTATGGTGATTCTTCTGCTCCACACGATGTAAACTAAGGTCACTTAGTGGTACTCATGTGAAGTTTGGGCTGTTCTGGAGGGTTCACGACAACTTCTATGACCCTTGGAGGGGTTGGTTGGAGGGCTGGGTTCATCTGGGACCTGTTCCCCTTCATAGCGTCTCAGAGCCTCTCCATGCGGTCCCTCCACCAGGATAGGCAGGCTTCTTACATGATGGCTCAGGGCTCTCACACGGCAACACAGAAACCACGAGTCTCTTCAAGATTAGTTCTGGAATTGGCATAACGCCTCTTCAGCCATCCTCCATTGGTCAAAGCAGTCACAGGCCAGCCCAGATTCTAGAGGAGAGGGAAGCACACATGACGTGTCAGTGGGAGGAGTTTTCAAGAATGATTAGTCTTCCTTAATCTGCCACACAGGGCATCACAACAAACACTTCTTGAGACTCCACTGGTGGCAGACACAGGGTATGCCCATGCCAACAAGTCGTTTCTTCTCTTAGCCAGAGTAGTAGGATTCTGGACTGGTTTTAGGCTTGTCTTATCACTAGGAGAGTGGCCCATCCCATTTGGTTAGTCCCTACACTCTATGCCAGAGCCATCACCTTGAAATGGCATGAAATCCTTAATGAACAACAACAACAAAGAACTTTTAAAACTATTTTAGTAATACTCCAGAATAATGTAAATAAAAGTTCTTATGAGGATCTTCTTGGTCCTGAATCCTGACTAATAATGATAATACCAGTATTTCAATGTGAGACAAACATTATCCAACTCTTCATATTAGTAAGGAGTCCCTGGGTGGTGCAGTTAAGCGCTCGTCTGCTAACCAAAAGGTCAGCAGTTTGAGTCCACACAGTTCAAGTTCATCCAGAGACCTGGCAATCTATTTCCAAAAAATCAGAGTCGACTCCACAGCAATTTTTTTTCATATTAGCAAAGGAATTTGAGGCAACTACTGAGATTAACCTAAGATTTTCTGTTTTCATTTTAATGTCATTAATGTGAACCATATTTATGTTTTACTAATCACTGATCCATGTCGTATTCTTGAATGAATTCCAATTTGTAGCATCAGATTAGGTTGGTAATAATTCATGTAGGATATTTGTATCCCCATATATAAATATTACTGCTCAGACTCTTTTAGCATGCTCTCTCCAATAGATTTTATCATGTCATATTTTCTTTACATAAAATGAGATTTTTCTTCTCTATAGTATGGCACCTTTTCATTAGCAGTAGAAATACCTGTTCCTTAATGGTCTGACAGGAAATACCCTTGGAAGCCTGGCTAATTGGGATGTAGCTCT
>NW_004444432.1:2749-4455 GCF_000243295.1 Trichechus manatus latirostris | reverse complement strand
CCAAGACGATTTGCTGGGGCCAAGAGGACACATGCAGCCCACCAGTGCAGATGGCCCTGTGAAATGCGCCCAGAACTGCACCCTTTAGCAGTGTACAGAAACTGAAAGGATGCCATCCACAGACTGTTTTCAATAGAGAATATCTGAAACGCTCTAAATCCCAAACAACACAGAGCTGAAAAACTGATGAGGCCACATCCATAGGATGGAATTGCAGTCAGGCGTTAAAGACGAGTTGTTCTGAAAACAATGAGAGATGACTTGTTGCCTGTCAGGTTAGCAACACTTCACATTCTTTCCCGTGTGTGGAGAAACAGGCACTTTCATACAGCGTTGTTAGGAATATGAACTAGTTACAGTATTTTGAACGTTATGTATTAAGATAAAATTTTGTAGACTTTACGGTTTGGAAAGAACACTATAAAGAACTTATAAAGAAATGCTTACAAAGATGTTTGCGAATATGTGAGCAAGGATGTTAAGTATATTATTGTTTGTAATAGAAAAACTGATACAGGAAGGAAATTTTCATTATGAGGGTACTGGTGAAAAAAAACTTTTGGGTATCAACACGGTATACAGCAGGTTGATGTAAAAAAAAAAAAAAGCCTGAAATGTTGTTGTAAAGTAATTAAAAATGTTATCCCAGAAATGTATTTACACGGAAAGATGGCCATAATAAATGCAAAAGCACGTTACAAAGTGGCATAAATCCATTTCTGCTTATATAGGTATCTAGCTATTTAGCCCGAGGTCTCAAAGCACAAAAAATAAAAATGATCTTTTTCTTCCACTCACATAGAGCTTTCTTTTCAGCATAGAAAGAGAATGAACTTTCTGTCTGGAAGCCGTCAGTATCCCTGTATCCTGGTATGGCCCCTTTGCCACCCAGCCTTCCAGAGAGCTGTCTCTGGTGAGTTTGGGCCAGGGCCCCTCCCTCCCACCTTCCTGCTCTGCTAAGTTCAAGCTGCAGTTCAGACTTCTGTCACGAGCTGGCGGATGAGGTATCTCCATTACCAAACTTCTCTACCAGTAAACCAAAACCAAACCCATTGAACCGGAGTCGATTCTGACTCCTAGCGACCCTATAGGACAGAGAAGAACTACCCCATACGGTTCCAAGGAGTGGCTGATGGATTCCACCGCCTACCTTTTGGTTAGTAGCCGTAGCTGGCCATATAGCTCTTAACCACTGAGCAAAAGCCACAGTATCCTCCCTTAAAACCCAGGTTATGACCCTATGCACTGAATGATTCTACTTATGTTCTTACAAAGGTAAAGGCATGAAATAAAACTATAGAAACACATGCTCAGGGCACTCAGAGGCTGAAACACCAACCAGGTTGCTCTAGAGCGCCTTGGTGTGCCAGAAGGCGGCACAGTACAGCGCAGGGCGGGCGGCCGGGAAGTGACTGAGAGGACCGGGGCGGGGGACAGGGGGGTGTGTTAGGGGTGGGGGGTGTGGCACGGGGTCCAGATCTGGGCAGCTGTGTTTATAGTGGCCTGGAGAAGAGTGACAGAGAGGGAGTGGAAAAGTGGGAAGCCTTTGCAGGGGTGGGGTAATGAAAGGTGAATCCCTGCTCTCTTGGAGGGGCCCTCTCTACAGTGTGGACAAGTTAGCGGACACTGATGAGGAAAGAGATAAATCAATGAATAAGATGGAGATTTGAGGTCAACACGAATGGAACTGCTTTAATAAACGTATA
>NW_004444432.1:0-1599 GCF_000243295.1 Trichechus manatus latirostris | reverse complement strand
ATGCCAATTGACCTAGATGTCCCCTGAAACCATGGTCCCCAGATCCCCGACCCTGCTACTTTGTCCCTCGAAGTGTTTGGTTGAGCCCAGGAAACTTCCTAGCTTTTGGTTTAGTCCAGTTGTGCTGACTTTCCCTGTATTGTCTATTGACCTTCCCTTTACCTAAGATAATTCTATTGACCTTCCCTTTACCTAAGATAATTCTACTATCTAGTTAGTGAATTCCCCTCTCCCTCCCTCCCCACCCTCGTAACCATCGAAGAATGTTTTCTTCTGTTTAAGCCTTTTCTTCAGTTCTTGTGATAGTGGTCTCATACAATATTTGTCCTTTTGTGACTGACAACTTCACTCAGCATAATGCCTTCCAGATTCATCCATGTTATGTTTCACAGATTCATCATTGTTCTTTATCATTGCATAGTATTCCATTGTGTGGATATACCATAATTTGTTTATTCATTCGTCCGTTGATGGGCACCTAGGCTGTTTCCATCTTTTTCCTATTGTGAACAGTGCTGCAATGAACATGGGTGTGCATATATCTATTCGTGTGATGGCTCTTATTTCTTTAGGATATATTCCAAGGAGTGGGATTGCTGGATCCTATGGTACTTCTATTTCTAGCTTTTTTTTAAATTTTATTTTATTGTTGTACGTTAAGTGGAAGTTTACAATTCAAGTTAGTCTCATACAAAAATTTATACATCCATTGTTATGTGACCCTAATTGTTCTCCCTATACTGTGACAGCACACTCCTCCTTTCTACCCCTGATTTTCCGTGTCCATTCAACCAGCTCCTGACCCTCTCTGCCTTCTCATCTCACCTCCGGACAGGAGCTGCCCATTTAGTCTTATGTATTTACTTGAGCTAAGAAGCATACTCTTCACGAGTATCATTTTATGTCCCACAGTCCAGTCTAATCTTTGACTGAAGAGTTGGCCTTGGGAATGGTTTTAGTGCTGTGTTAGCAGAGTCAGGGCGCCTTGCTCTCTGGGGTTCCCCCAGTCTCAGTGAGACCATTAAGTCTGGTCTTTTCACTAGAATTTGAGTACTGCATCCCACTTTTCTCTTGCTGCAACAGGGATTCTCTGTTGTTTTACCCAACGGGGCGGTCATTGGTGGTAGCCGGACACCATCTAGTTCTTCTGGTCTCAGGCTGTTGCAGTCTCTGGTTTATGTGGCCCTTCTGTCTCTTGGGCTAATGGTGTCCTTGTGACTTTGCAGTTCTTCATTCTCCTTTACTCCAGGGGGATTGGGACAAATTGACACACCTTAGATGGCCACTCGCTAGCTTTTAAGACCCCAGACACCACTCACCAAAGTCAGATGCAGAACATTTTCTTAATCAACTTTGTTATGCCAGTTGACTTAGATGTCCCCTGAAAGCATGGTCCCCAGAACTCCGCCCCTGCTACTCTGTCCCTTGAAGTGCTTGGTTGTATTCAGGATACTTCTTAGCTTTGGTTTAATCCAGTTGTGCTGACTTCCCCTGTAGTGTGTGCTGTCCTTCCCCTTACCTAAGATAATTCTTGTCTACTATCTAGTTGGTGAATAACACTCTCCCTCCCTCCCCACCCTCATAACCATCAAAAAATGT
>NW_004444431.1:108670-109977 GCF_000243295.1 Trichechus manatus latirostris | reverse complement strand
TTAATTGTAAAAGACTATGTAAATATGTACAGAACTTCAGAAATTTAGAAATATAAGCTCAACCTTTAGGCAATTATGTAACTCCCTGTAAACTCTGGGGTAACTTGACTTTCTGCTATTCATTTGCAGTTGTTTTGAACACTGACTATTTGCACAGCATTACCAAAGGTGTTGTGGATCAAAGCTAAATAGAATAAAGCTTGTATTTTTATGGGGCTCTCTTTTTTATGGTAAACAGTGCACTTTAAAATAGATAATATTCTGTCAATAATGGGAATTTGGTTATGGGAAGCGGGTGTATATTTGATGTCTGCCAAGAGATTCAGCATAATGGCAATTTGTTGGATGTGAACAAATTCCATAAGATTACTGAGAAACTAGAGAAAAAAGCACATCAATATCTCAGCCTACTCACAGTAACATGAGAAGACATGTCAGAACTCTTCTGATTTTTCAGACTGTATTAAAAATTATAAAATACATAGCTTTTAAGTTCAGCTTTCAATTACATGGTAAACTGGGGAGATATGTATATCCACCAATCCAACTACAAATAATAAAATGATGGAAAATATTTTTAAAATGTTTTAGACAAATGTCCATTATTAAATAAATACATGGAAGGCTTCAATAGCTAGGTATGAAAAGGAAAATCAAAGTCAAAGCAATGAACTGAACTGCATACTTCAGTGGCTCAGGGGGGTTGAAGAAAAATTTTATATGTAGGTAGATGGAAGGAATATACAGTCACTGTACCAAAGAGAATTGGTCGATGTTCAACCATTTCAGAAGACAGCATATAATTAGGAACCGATGGTACTGAACGAAGAAATCCAAGCTGCAGTGAAGGAATGGGTGAAAAACAAGCCTCCAGGAATTGACAGAATACCAACTGAAATGTTTCAACAAATGGATCCAATGCTGGAAGCGCTCAATTCTCTCAATTCTCTATACCAAGAAATTTGGAAGACAGCTATCTGGCCAACCGACTGGAAGAGATCCACATTTGTGCCCATTCCAAAGAAAGCTGATTCAACAAAATGCAGAAATTATCGAACAATATTATTACTATCACACATGAGTAAAATTTTGCTGAAGATAATTAAAAAATGGCTACAGCAGTACATCAACAGGGAACTTCCAGAAGTTCAAGCACCATTCAGAGGGCATGGAATGAGGGATATTATTGCTGATGTTGGATGGATCTTGGATGAAAGAGGAGAATACCAGAATGATGTTTGGCTGTGTTTAATTGACTTTGGAAAGGCATTTGACTGTGTGGATCATAACAAATTATGGATAACATT
>NW_004444431.1:107061-107866 GCF_000243295.1 Trichechus manatus latirostris | reverse complement strand
ATGCTTGGTAAAGCAGAGGATCAGTGAAAGAGAGGAAGACTCTCAAGAGATGAATTGACACAGTGGCTGCAATGATAGATTCAAGCCTAGCAATGATTGCAGGGATGTCCAAGGACTGGGCAGTGTTTTGTTCTGTTGTACATAGGATCACTATGAGTTGGAACTGACTCTAAGACACCTAACAACAATGACTGGTAGATTTTAATAAAAGTTTACAAGCAGCAGTCATGATCTCTGTACAAGTTATCTGGGGCCTAGAATTCAGTCTCTGTGTGAATCTCTGACCTTGAAAATGCTCCTTGCATCTTTTCAAGTCAATCAATCCGTCAGTAAGTGAGTGAGTGAATGAATGAATAAATGAATGAATGAATGGATAAAGATATCAACACTATGACCAACAATGTAGCAAAGCAACAAGAAAGCCTTCTCTTGTCCACCTTGGAAAGACAAATCAAAGTCAACTACGAGTAATAAGATCTTGCAAAAGTAATGGTAAAAAAGTTCACTTGTGAGAAATTTAATTACAGACATTGCATAGCATGCAAAATCTAACCAAGAAATTAGAATAAAAGATATTCCAGAACGATAAGAACTTCTAGAGCTGCAGTAGAAGCAAACACGATACTTCTATGTGGAGACACTTCTCACAGTCTAGGGGATATGATTTTAATTCAGAAAAGGAATTCTACCCCCCCCCAAATTATGAGTTCATTATTAAAATACAAATTATACAAGGAAATAACTAACTAGGAGGGGAATTATCAGTTACAAAGAGAGAAAAAGAAAGATAGAGAAACTAGCTCCA
>NW_004444431.1:104321-106121 GCF_000243295.1 Trichechus manatus latirostris | reverse complement strand
GTCATACTCTAGTTGTGCCAATCGCTAAATCCATCCTCCATCCTTCGCAAATTGAGAATTAAATGATTTAGAACCAAATAGTTTGCAAATAAAACAATATACAGAGCCAACTGATGGACAATATAGTAGCCACTCCTTATAATTTTTTCCATTAGCTTTACATCCTAGAAATATATTCTGGCTGCAGAACCTTATTTGTTTACCATTCATAAATGTTTGACATGAATTTTCAAATTGTTGACTGTGATATTGAGAATCACTTGGCCCTCTTTCAATCCAATAATTTATATCATTAGAGGAAAAAATTATTTCACAAAATGGGATCTTATTTGTGATATTTGTGGGTCTGTAGATGTGATAATTTCAGATTTGAAAGTAGTTTCACTTTCTAAGCCATTATTATTAATTTTTTTTAATACAACAAGGAATGTATGTAGAATTTGGAACAAATCCTGATATTCGTATTGCTATTAGTAATTACAGCACTGCCAGTACTAGCACAATGATTTGCACCGATTAAACTCGAGTGTTCAATGGAAGAAATCTCTTCTGATTCATTAAGTTTTAAAATGGAAGTTAATTTTTGAATTGTCTTTTTAAGGATTCAAAAATCCTTTTCTTTTTATGTTCTGCAAGCTTTCATTTGTACGCTTAAATTAGTCCTTGCTGTTTCATTTTACCTGGATATAAAATATATGTTTCTTTTGAAATTTGGTTCTACCATAGCAAATATATTTGAATAATTGAAAATTTATAAAACAAGTAATATTTATAAAATAAAATTTACATTCAAATTAGGATTTTAACACAAAAATTTATATTTGCAAGTAGTAAGTAAAAAAAAATTGATCTGAAACATGTAATTTTGTTCTTCAGGTTTGAAATAGTCAGAAGAAATAGTACTTGCAAGGCACTTGGGAATAATTTTATTGGTTTGTCGTATGATGTTTGTTGGCAGACACTTCGCAGATTTCCATGAGTGTTTTTCATCTTGAAATAATACTTCAAACTTGCGCAGTCACTTCCATCCTTTGATGCTGTATCTTCACAGTTCATGAGACTACTTCTGATACCCAAAGGGGTGAGAATGATCGCAAATAGCATGATACAAATAAAAGGGTATGCTCAATCTGAAGGCACATTTTGGTTCACTTTGTGCAGGACAAGACATGTCATGAGTCACGTGAATGTTGTGTCACTGGTGCGTTCTTATGTGGTAGACCATGAGAGAAAACTGAATGTGAGGTTATACCCAATTAGTTCAAAATGAAAAGGAAAATATAATTGTTGTCATAAACAAAATTTGTAAAATGTTATCAATTTCATTTAGTGCCCTGCCAATTCCCTTTCACAAGGAAAAGTGTTGCTCACCTTTCCTTGTGCCCTGTCTGCTTGGCATCTATGGTTTTTGCTTTGGACAACTGGTGACCCTGTTTTGTTGTGTAATCCATCTCTGACTGTATGTGTTAGTTTCCTAGGGCTGCAGAAATTTATTGTCTCAGAATCTGGTGTTTAGTAGTCCATACTCAGAGTGTAGGCAGGGCCTTTTGCTCTATGGAAAGATACGTTCTTAACTCTTTGGGCGTCTGTTAGCCCCAGGAATTCTATGGCATGTAGATGCATCTTCACATGACTATGTTTTCTCTGTCTGTTGCTATGTCTCTTCTTCTCTTTTATAGGATGACATTCAGACCTAATTTGGACCCACTTTACTGAAGTATGACCATGCGTTAAATTATCTGATAACATCTGTGATGATTAAGATTGTATGTCAACTTGGCTGGGCCATGACTCTCAGTG
>NW_004444431.1:102049-103681 GCF_000243295.1 Trichechus manatus latirostris | reverse complement strand
ATGGCCATATGAAGACAAAGACAAAAATTGGAGTGATGTAGCTACATGCCAAGGGATGCCGGGGATTGTCAATAGCCACCAGAAGCTAGGAAAAGCAAGGAAGGATTTTTTTTTTTCTAGAGACTTCATAGTGAGCATGGCCTTACCAACATATTGATTTCAAATTTTTGTAACCTCTAAAACTGTGAAAGAATACATCTCTGTTGTTTTAAGCAACCTAGTTTGTGGTACTTTGTTAAAGCAACTCTAGAAAATTAATACAACAAATTTGGCAGTTTCTGCAATTTCAATTATAAGAATTTATTTCACAGATAATTAAACATGTGTGAAATGATGTAGTACTAGGTCAGCCTTTATGACATTGTTTGGTGATAGCAAAGGTTAGCAATAAGGAATAGATTAAATAAATTATTTAATATTAATACCATATAACACAGTCATCTAAAAAATAAAAAAGCTTTCTATATATTATATGGATAAATATCTACTATATAGTCTTAATTTCAAAATGCAAGGCACGGAACAGTGAGTATAGACTGCTAATACATACATACATATTTACATTTATAAAGTTTTTAAATAAATATGTATTTATACTTTGCAATGATTAACTATCAGAGGAATGGGGAAAGGAGCATTTGGGAGTCAGAGGTGAGAGGCAAACACTATTTTTCACTGATGACCTTTCAACAATTGTTCACAATTGTCCATGTCTTACTTCTGTTTTGTATTGACTAAACTTTTAGTCAAACTTCTCTCTTCTCCACAAGCCCCTGAAATTTAGCTGGTCCCCAAGCCTGACTAGCACTATCATCTAGAATATGCTCCCATTCTCAGCTTATTCTGATAGTCAGCTGGCCACAGCTAGACATATTTCGTATCCATTCGTGATCATCATGCAGTCTGCTTGACTTGTTTCCCCAACTTCCCCTTACTTTCTGCTTACCCTTGTAGAGATGAGGAATCAGGGCAACTGAGAACAGGTGTGGAAGTACAGCTCTGTATACCTTTTACCCTCCACACTGAGCATCTCACTATCACAGGTAAGCACTTGTCTCTTTTTCTAGTTTAACTTCCAGAGTATTCTTCTAATTACAAATATATAAACATAAAATTCCTATATAGCTGATTCTATGGCTGTGAGTCATTTGTGATAGAACAACCTGGATTCTTTGTTACTTGCCCAGGACTGTTACTTGCACCTTTGCAGGTTCTGTTGCATAACAGTGGCTGGCCTCAGGGCATTTTTGTGTTTTCCTCTTTCTTGACCATTTTTCCCTCCAGCCTTTTCTCAGCTACTGTACATGATTTAACTTCTCCTTGCACAGTCACTATAGATAGAAAGGCAAAGAATTGTTAATCATTTTCTGGCAGCATTTTAAGGTAAATTTTTATTCCTTTAGTGTCTTGAAGACTAAGGTGCATCTTACCAAAGCCACGGTGTTTTCAATTGCCTCTTATGCATGTGAAAGCTGGACAATGAATATGTAAGACAGAAGAAGAATTGACATCTTTGTATTGTGGTGTTGGCGAAGAATATTAAATATACCATGGACTGCCAAAAGAACAAACAAATCTGTTTTGAAAGAAGTATGACCAGTAATGCTCCTTAGAAGCAAGGATGGCAGGACT
>NW_004444431.1:81697-92465 GCF_000243295.1 Trichechus manatus latirostris | reverse complement strand
ACATGTTGTAGGGTTGTTAACCAATGTCATAAAACAATATGTGTACTACTGTTTCATGAGAAACTATTTGTTCTGTAAGCCTTCACCTGAAGTAGGAAAAAAAAATGATTATAAGAAAAAAAACTTCAAGAAAAGTACATGCATGTATATATTTAAAAAACTCATTGATGTTGAGTCGATTCTGACTCATAACAACCCTATAGTACAAAGTAGAACTGCCCCATAGGGTTTCCAAGGAGTGGCTGGTGGGTTCGAACTGCCAATATTTTGGTTAACAGCCTGAGCTCTTAACCAATGTGCCACCGGTGCTCGCTCTCTCTCTCTCTGTATATATATAAAATGAATATGCAGTAGTTAGCAAGCATTCTTTTATCAGGAGTGGGATGGTGAGATCTTAACCAGAAGTATCTGCCTGGTCCTGTTTGATTTTTCTTTGTCTCCCAGTTTTAATGTCATCTATTCATTCACTTAATGCCTAGTCCTATTCATGACTCACAAAATCCCACATTAGGATGGGTGCATTTTGCTATTGGGACTTAAACATCAATAGCAGAGACATTTTTTGTCTTTTTTGTGTAAAACATCCTGAGAATCAGAATTTAAGGAGAGACTCTTTATTAAATGTTTCAGTCACCATAATTATCTATCTTCTTAATTGTACTGAACTAGGTAAGGTTGATTTTGTTCCATATGTTCTGCCAAATGTTTGCTACTGCTATCAATTTCCAAGAGAAAGCCAACTGAGTATTTTATGTCCTTAAATCCACTATAATGGGGAGGTCCACGTTTCTCAGTTTTTGAAAGGATAGACAGATGCTTTTAGAACACTTATAATCTAGAAAAAGCTCCCTCATCATAAAAACAGCCACAATTTATTAAATAATTATTATGTGTCAGGAACTTTGCAAAATCTTCAAAGTTTGCAATTTTTATTTTATAATCCTGTGACACAGATATTATGTGATATGATTAATATTGTCCCTCAGATGAGAAAGATAAGTGACAGAATGCATACCCATTACCATTATACATTGACTTCTTATCCCACTAAAGTCTAATGAAGCAATACCGGTCACCTTTGTGGTTCAGCCAGAATGGTATATGGCCTTAGCTTGTAACAGCCATGATCTATACATTATAGTTAAGTATTTGGAGTCTACATCCAAACTGTCAACCTAATAAAATTATCGAAAATACAGTTGTATTATCATATTACTACCCTTTGCCGTTGAGGAGATTCCATCTGATAGTGACCCTATAAGACAGAGTAGAACTGCCCCATAGGGTTCCCAAGGAGCAGCTGGTGGGTTCTAAATGCCGACCTTTTGGTTGGCAGCTGAGCTCTTAATCATTGAGCCACCAGGCTCCTTGTGTTATTATATAACATGATGAATATTAGAATACAATATATAGATCAAATTGTATAAAATGATAGATTGAATATTCTCTCAGTGAAAAATAAATTTAACAAATTAAAAGTTAATTGTTATTTATTTTGTCTTTTTTTTTTTTCCACTCATAGTTTTAAATGGAAATACACATTTGGGCAATGTCCTTCTTTAATATTCTTCGTGGCTTTTTTATGTCTGAGTGTTTCTTGGGCATTTGATCTCCTAATATATGTCATATCACGACTGATTTCACCTCAAAGGTTCATACTCTCAGCTTACATCTATATAAAAAAATATTTAAACGTACTGACAAACTAGGATATGTGTACTGTTCCTATCATCTTAAGTTTCTCTAAATGAAACGTGCAGCTGACACAGTTTTACCCTGCATTATCTCCAAAATTTGATTAAGAAGATGTGAAAGGGGACCTGGTATTTTCCACTTTATGCAGTTGTTTCAAGCTTCTTGAACTCAGTTTCTGGTGAAACTAAATCTTGTCCTAGGGAGTAAAAAGATCTTTGTTGATCTTCTTTGTTTTATGACCTCATTCTTTACTATAGAAGACTTATGGATTCATTATCAGACCCTTAAAAATGGAGCATTTGTTAAACTTCTTGTCCATGGTCCTTAGAGAATCATTGCTAAGTAGGCTTGGGTTATAAGGAAGACCACAACGCTGATTCAAGTGAGGCTAAAATGGTAATTGGTAGGTAGCATCAAATCCTTACAGACAGGATGAAGATGAGTAAAAGTTCGAAGAGAGAGTATCATAACTGCTTCGCTTAATTGTGGATGTTTAAATGTTGGAAAAGAGGCAGATGCTGAGAAATTCAAGTAAGTAAAAACAAAATTGATATGCTGTGTAAGAATCTGGGAACACATATATAGAATGGATTGACATATCCAATGTATGCCCTAGAGGGCCAGCTGCACTTTCTAATATTGCTTACTGGGATGCCTCTTGTTCCAGTTCTTGGATTGATAATATAAAATAGTGTTATGCAGATTGTGTCTCTTAGCTGAAAACATTGTTTCAAGTATGAAGATAACATAAAGACTTCAACGTTTAATATTATTCTATCACTTTTTATTATTACTTTCATTGGAATATTCTCATTACATGTTTAACATATTTTTCTAATGTTTTGCAATGAATATGTATGACGTTTTTAATCAGAAAAAATACACGCTACTAAAAAGTAGCTAATATATACTTGTGCTTAAATCTGCTAGATGAAGCAACTATTGAAAATGAAAGCATTAAAATAACTCTTATGTGGGTAATTTAAAAAAAAAATGACTAGAACAAAGTGAAGTTAATTAGGTGCTTTTCTTTAATTTATGTACCAAATATTTATTTTTATCTGGATGCCTGAATATATAAAGATGTGATAAATCTGGATTGTTATTATTGAAAAGTTCTATATCTGTATACAGTACAATTTTATGGGACTAATCACATACTTTTAAAATGCTGTAGAATAAAAAAGGACTATATAAACAACTCAGTGACTCAGCGAATGAATGGATGATGTGTTGCAGCTGTGAATACCTGATTCAAAAGGAAATTATGTCCTGAATGAGTAGCGCAGAATGAAATGTTACAAATAACTAAATGAATTTAGGGTATGGTACATTATTCTGATATAGCAAATAATGCCCCCCACCCTCCTATTGAGGCCGTCTCCATAGAATCATCATGCTTCATCTGCATCTGAATAAAGTTTGGAAAATTTTGTGTCTTTTGGTATGTTGCACAGCTATTATTATACCTTATAGTATATAAAACAAATTGATAAACCATTAAATTAGACTCACAAATTCACAGGGTGTTAGAGGTCAGAAAAGTGTTTACAGATCATCAATCAAACACCGCTCATCTATTAGATGAGAGAACAGAGGCGTAAACACTAAGCATATTTCCCTAGTGCATACAAGGAAGTGGCATAGGAACTAAGGTTAGAATCCTGGGCTATTACCAATCAATGCTTGACCCCTAGACTATACTGTTATACTGAAAGACACACAGACACACAGTGGCAGGAAAAAAAAATATCTACCCTATGTTTTGACTTTTATTTAAGAAAAAAAAGTCATTTAATTAATGCAGTTAAAATTAACCACACTTAATTGAGAAAGTCCTTTTCTTTGTAACCTATCCAGGGGGAGTACCAGTATCTACTGCAGTATGCGGCCATCCACATGAATTCTTTGTCTCACTTCCTGTGCCCATTCCATGCTATATTTTGCGATTAAGTATTTTAAACATGAATGTTCCAATTGTTGAAAGCTTCATTGTAGATGGAGGACTTTATTGTTGGTGCTGAAAGTAGAAGTATTTATTTCCCATAGTCTCCTGTTCAAATAGTTTTACTCAAAAGTGAATGCTCCCTAACCTTAACACAGGTGTTGTATAAATGATGAGAATCCAGGGAATGATAGCTAATGCAAGTATACAAGTCTACCAAAAACATTTTAATTCTGAGTAAAACAAAATATTTTGATTAATGTGCAAGTTAATTTCACTCACAGTTTAATATAATAGTTATATTTTGTGCATGAAGTCATATTAACTATTTGGGACTATTAGTTTGCTTAGAGAAGTGATAAATTCCAAGATACGTTTGCAGTATGTTTGTAAAACTGTTTATTTCTCTTTTAATTAAGGATTAAATTTGGTTACTAAAAAAATCAAAGTTTTATCTAGTATGTTAATAAATTTAGAGCCTATGATATGTTATATTTGAATAAAATGTTTATTTCTTTATTTTAATTTAGTATGTTATATTAAAATTGCAGCTTTTTATTATTTTGTTGGGTTTTCGAGGCTCATGAGAACTATGAGTACATCAGGTACTAAAAATAAGAGTGCCTGGTATCATTTGAAGATTTCAAAGGAAACCTATCAAATATAAAATCAACAATGACAAAAATATTCACTAAAATTTCACTCTCAGAAAGTTAATTCATCTAACTAATTAAAAAATAAAAGCACACTTTGAACATTAATTTGCCATTCAGACACCTCACCTTTGATGTAAATTAGGTCATGTAGCTGTACCCTTATAATAGCCAGGAACAGGCAATTGTGAGGTTTATACACCTTTATTTTTGTTAGTATTTTAAAGAAACATGTATTCAAGTCCAGGATTGCACCAGGGAACTTAGTGTCAGGGGAAAGATTGTGCCAACATATGAATGAGAAACCAAACACAGGAAGCAGCCAAGAACAAACTTAATCTACTTGATAATTTCCCAATGACAAGACCTAGCTATAAACTTGGCCTTGTTAGCTACACTAAACAACATCAGTGGAATGTCTAAGGATCCTGAGATAGTGGTAATTTTACACAATTAGTGTGAAGTATTTATTGAGGGCCTAGGAATATCAAGGTCCTGTGCCTTGTGCTATGTACAAAGTCTGGAAAAGTGCTATTAAAGAAGCTAAAACATTTGCACAAATGTATGGTATTAAGATCCATATACAAGTAATCAGCTTTCTTATTTTGAGTTGTAACCTCATTCACTTTCTTTCTCCCTGGTAGAACATTCAGAAATGTTGAAAAGTACTGGAAAAAAAGAGTATCAGAGCTCTGGTGAACAGGATGAGCAGTTGCTTATTCTTATCAGGAGTCCTTAAAGTGGTATTTAAAAAAAAAAAAATTAAAGGCAGTGTTTTGACATAAGTTTCAGATCTTGATGGAAAGATGTCAAAAGGAAGAACTGAGACCAATATCACGCAGCAAGCACAGAGGTCCGTAGATAATGTCTCTTTCCAACTGTTTCTTCAGACCCCAAACCCTAAAAAAAAGTGTTGGAAAAAAGCATCAAAGCTGGATTCTATTCTCAGTCTTTGTCCTCCTGATAGAGAAACTTGGTTACCATCTGCATGTTACTTATTAATATTTTGTACCTGAAAAATTTTTAACATGCATGTTCTTTATACATTTAAGGATTTTCTATGTTCTCTCCAATATTCGTTAAGCAAATTAATTAATAATCGGACAAACAACAGAGGAATTTTTTTTTTTCTTTCTCATACCATGCAACTTTCCCCTGCATTAATTTGCAAGGCAATTTAATACAAAGGAAAGAAGACTTCATCTGGGAGGGTATCAGGCTTGAGCTTCATATATCAAATGCCTTCTTAAGTCATTGTGAACCCATCACTTTTTAACTACACACAGCAAAAAACATAACTTCATTTTTTCTGGAAGCTGTGGCTGATATCAATGAGGGAGGTTGTAATACGAATAGCGGTGGAATCATTACACAGATGCCAGGAATTAGTAAAATACTGGTATTCAAGGACCATCTAGTTATTAACAAGTTAGGTTATCCAAGAAAATATTGAAATGATAGGAAGACTTTAGATAAGTAACACTGTCTAAACTGAAAAATTTAGCTTGCCTCTATATACCTACGTACCCATTGCTATCCAGTCGACTGAACTCATAGCAACCGTATAGGGCAGGCTGGAACTTCCCTATAGAGTTTACAAGGCTGTAATCTTTACCGAAGCAGACTGCCACATCTTTCGCCTGTGGAGCAGCTAGTGAGTTCCAATCATATTCCTTTTGGTTAGCAACTAAGCACTAAACCACTGCACCACCAGGGCTCCTTATGCCTCTGTCTAAGGACCTATATTCTGAACAATGAAGTTTAAAGAGGAAAATAACAATTATGTTGATTTAAGAATTAGACATTTGGAAGATACTAGAATAATAAAAATGTCAGTTAAACTCAGAGAGGACTTTTAATGAATAACTTGCCTCAAAAAAAAAAAAAAAATCCACAGTACTGGAAGAAAGTATACTGGAGAAATACATGTATTATATGCAATGTAAGTAACAGAGCTGAAGGTGACTTTCACTAGTTTTATGATTCTTAGTGCTTAAAACACTATAGCAAAGCAGAGTGACCATTTATTCAATTCACACCCAGTTAAAATGTATAGAACTAGTGTGCCTTAAAAATAATTACACAAAATCAGCATTTAATGATTTGAAATCAAAGCGGTGGCTTTTAAACAAACAAACAAAAATCTGAATTCAATTTTCAAAATAGAACACACCTAGTTGATTTAGTTATTTTCTACTGAATTATACTCCTCATAGTATTAAGTATTTTAAATTGAGACACAGAATAGTGAAAACTGATGCTGTGCATAAAAAGGTGAAGAGAAATAAAACCATTCTCATTTCTTCAATGTTGTTGTTTTTGTTGTTGTTAGGTGCAAGCCAGTCAGTCCTGACTCATAGCAATCATATGTACAACAGAACGAGACATTGCCTGGCCCTGTGCCCTTCTCATAGTGGTTGTTATGCTTGAGCCCATTGTTGCAGCCACTGTGTCAATCCTTCTTGTTGAGGTCTTCCTGTCTTTCTCTGACCCTCTACTTTACCAAGCATGCTGTCCTTCTCCAGGGACTGGTCCCTCCTGATAACCTGTTCAAATTATGTAAGACAAAATCTTGTCATCCTTGCTTCTAATGAGCACTCTATGTGTACTTCCTCTTCCAAGACAGATTTGTTCATTCTTCTGGCAGTCCATGGTATATTCAATATTCTTCGCCAACACCGTAATTCAAAGGCGCCAATTCTTCTTTGATCTTCCTTATTCACTGTCCAGCTTTCCCATGCATATGAGGCGATTGAAAATACCATGGCTTGGATCAGGCACACATTATCAGGCACACGTTATTCCTTAAGGAGCCCTGGTGGTGCAGTGGTTAACAGTTTCACTGCTAATGAAAAGGTCAGCAGTTCTAATTCACCAGTTGCTCCTGGGTAAACCCTGTGGGGCAGTTCTACTCTGTCCTCTAGGGTCACTATGAGTCAGAACGGACTCGACAGCAATGGGTTTGGTTTGGTTTGCTTTTTTTTAGTCCTTAAAGTGGCATCTTTGCTTTTTAATACTTTAAAGAGGACTTTTGCAGCAAATTTGCCTAATGTGATGCGTCATTTGATTTCTTGACTGCTGCTGCTGTAGGTGTTGATTGTAGATCCAAGTAAAATGAAATTCTTGACAACTTCAATTTTTTCTCTGTTTATCATGCTGCCACTTATTGGTCCAGTTGTGAGGATTTCTGTTTTCTTTACGTTGAGGTATAATCCATTCTGAAGGCTGTGGTCTTTGATCTTCATCAGTAAGTGCTTGAAGTCCTCTTCATTTTCATCAAGCAAGGTTGTGTCATCTGAATAATGCAGGTTGTTAACGAGTCTTCCTCCAATCCTAATGCCCTGTTTTCTTCATACAGTCCAGCTTCTCAGATTATTTGCTTAGCATACAGGCTGAATAAAAGATAAAGCAAATTAAACTACCTCTACTAGGATGAACTATTGATATAATCAAGGTTTTGTAAAAAACATGCAATCAAGATATGAATTGTTATTGTTGTTAGGTGCTGTTGAGTTGGTTCCAACTCATAGTGGCCCTATGTACAACAGAACGAAACACTGCCTGGTCCTGCACCATCCTCTCAATCATTGTAATGCTTGAGCCCATTGTTGCAGCCACTGTGTCAATTCATCTCACTGAGAGTCTTGCTCTTTTTCTCCGACCCTCTACTTTACCAAGATATGAATAAAAACCTATTAATGCAATTCACCTGAGTGCACTTTACACCATAGGGTGTTCTTCCTTTCTTTCTCTTTCATTTCTTGGAATAATAAAATGTCCTAGTATCAGTCAATGAATAAGGAAGACCAAAGAAGAATTGATGCATTTGAATTATGGTGTTGGCAAAGAATATTGAATATACCATGGACTGCCAGAAGAACTAACAAATCTGTCTTGAAAGAAGTACAGCCAGAATGCTACTTAGAAGCAAACCTGGAAAGACTTCACCTTATGTACTTTGGACATGTTATCAGGAAGGACCAGTGCCTGGAGAAGGACATCATGTTTGGTAAAGTAGAGGGTCAGCAAAAAAGAGGAAGACACTCAATGAGATGGGTTGACAGAATAGCTGCAACAATGGGCTGAAACATAACAACAATTATGAGGATGGTGTAGGACCAAGCTGTGTTTCGTTTGATTGTACACAGGGTTGCTATGAGTTGATTCCAACTTGCCGGTACCTAACAACAACAATTTCAGTCAAGAAATATAAAATTTAAAAACTTATATGATGACATTGATTTATATTTTATACCAAAAATAATAACAAACATGACTTTAGATCTGCATGGTTCAATAATTTGTTGTTGTTCTTAAGTGACCTCCAGCAGGTTCCAACTCATAGCAACCCTATAGACAGCAGAAAGAAACACTGTCTGGTCCTGCGCCACCCTCACAATTGTTGCTATGTTTGAGACCATTGTTGCAGCCACTGTGTGAATTCATCGAGTCCAGGGTTTTCCCCTTTTTTACTGACCCTCTTCCTTAGCAAGCATGATGTCCTTCTCCAGCGACTGGTCTCTACTGATAATGCGCAAAGTACATAAGACGAAATCTCACCATCATAGCTTCCAGGGAGCACTGTGGCTGTACTTCTTCCAAGACGGACTTGTTCATTCTTCTGGCAGTCCGTGATATTCCATATTCTTCTCCAATACCATAATTCAAAGGCATCAAATCTTGTTTGGTCTTCCTTATTCATTGTTCAGTTTTCACTTGCATATGAGGCAACCGAAAATACCATGGCTTGGGTCAGGTATACCTTAGTCCTCAAAGTGACATTTTTGCTTTTCAATACTTTAATTCAACAATAATTTAGCCAATAGTAATATGTTGGTATTGAGCCCTTGAATTGGGGCTAGTCCAAAGTAAGATGTGATTACAGACTAGAAAACTCTATAGGACAGCAATACTCAGTCACGTGGGGTCACTATGAGTTGAAATTTACCTAGCAACAAGTGTAAAATACACAGGGGATATACATATATATATATAAAAAGAATGCAAACTATCTCATTTATCAGTTTTTTATTAATTACATAGAGAAATAATATTTTGGCCTTATTGGGTTAAATAAAATATTATTAAATTAATATATACTTTCTTTTTCATCTTTAAATGTGGTTGCTAGAAAATTTAAAATTACGTAGATGGCTCATGTTGCATTCTATTGAACATCCCTGCTGTAAAGTGTTATGATATTAGTTATGTTAGTAGAAATATATTTTTTTAATCTTATAGAATCAATGTGACATGATTTAGAGCATAATTTAATCTAGCATATGGAAATCTTTAATCCATAATGTAAAATATATGGACAGCAGTTGAAGTGACCTAAAAGGAAACATACAGGATATATTCCAATATATATAGAAAGAGAGCTAGATAAAGATACAAATATATAGATAAACCAATGAAGATATCTAGTAGACTCAATCAAAATCAGAAGCCAGAGGTTAGAATTTTAGCATTTGGAGTAAGTAATGCAAAGAATTTTAAATAAATATTGATTTCAATATCTATAAAGTAGATCCTTCCAATACCTTGGATTTTCAGTTCCTTTTCCTCCAGTGATCTTGTCCTGTACCTTCACCTCACTCATCCATTATCATAGTCACAGTCTGTGCTTTTTCTATATACTAATTTTAGTAATTTCCCCTCGTAATTTTAGTCTCATGTCTTCTGCTTTCTGACCGCTTCCTCCTGTCATTCCAATTTTCTCCCTCCAGTACTCCAAATCTAAGTTTTTCAACACACTGTAAATGGCAACCATGGATTTTCCTACTCTTTTGTACGTACCAGCCTCATTCCCTCCTACTATGTCAGTTTCAAGTCCATAATTAATCATTAAAATTACTCTGTTTCATACGTCTCCAATATCTTGCTCCTCTCCAACTCATTTGGCTAATGTCTTTCCTTTAAAACTTAACTTTTTTCCTAGGCAGCTGAACATGGCTGAAGAAATATACACAGTCATGATTCTCATTTTAAAATTATGATAATTCCTCTTAAGTAGGCCCATGATGTTGCTCAGAAAACATATTATACTTACCTTTTCTGTTTATTCCCCCAAACCTCCTCTCTCTCCATGTATACAACTCCTTCCCCATCCCAGTTCCCACTTAATTACATTCTTTTCTATTGCTATAAGAAAAGCAAAGCTTTGGAAGAGAATTTCTCCTTATCTCCATTATGGCAACTATCTGCAGCTACTTAAAAATAGAGGTTTTTTTTTTTTTTTTTTTTTTTAAATAATAAACACCCAGAAGGCATGGACCATTATTCTTCAACACCACGTATCTCAGGGAGTTGTGAAATAGCAAACCTCAAATATTTGTTAAGCAAATTAAGTAAATGGACAAACAACAGGGGACTCTTTTTTTCTTATTCATATTATGTACCCTTCCCTTGCATGAATTCTCAAGGCAATATAGAAGCAATTTCTATTTGATTTTGCTTTCACAATTTTTTTTTT
>NW_004444431.1:63616-64486 GCF_000243295.1 Trichechus manatus latirostris | reverse complement strand
AAAAAAAAAAGAAACAAAACCTTTGACTGGAATCCAAAGTCTTGTGATTGGGATCTGGTCTGCAATGTTCTAGCTGGTCAAACTACTTAAACTATCAGTTGTCATGAGATTGTCTTCCTAGCTACATTACAAAGTTTACATCAAATATATCAGACCATAATCTGTAAGTTTGATGCCATTTTATAAATTCCATTTATAGTTTTAGGGAGATAGATAATACATGGATCAAATTTAACAAATTAGAGAGGCCATAATCAATAGAACTTACTAGCTGACTAGATAAGAGTGAAGAAGGAAAAGATAATAACAAATTTCTTCCTAGATGTAAAATAAGAATCTATAGCTAATATAGTTGCTCATTCATCCCTGACTAGTAAATGTAATATAATCAGGGTTCAAGATCATATAACAAAGTAAATTAGACTGCTTGTTCCTTTATTATGGTGAGGAAATTACTATAGTCTGATATGGCCTGGCCATAATAGTGAATTTTCAGAAAGTGGTATCTCAGGAGGAAAAGAAAAATGTTTTGTACTGCCCCATTAAGAACGCAGTATGATTTTGAAATCATTAGATCTGCATGCAGCTCATTGGACTTGCTTATTCATTCTCCGTTCAAGCAGGCCTCTTTCTGCAGATTTCCTTGATTCACCTTACTTTTCTCCAATAATGCTGGCTTCGTTGTAAAGAATATAACTTGTTTGTTTGTTCTCAGGAATTATGAAGAACTTTCTTGTGGATTAAGGACAAATTTGAATTGCCAAGCAGGAGTTACAAATAAGAAATTGGCATGGTAGAGCAAAGACAAGATGAAATACTAACCAGACTAACCAAAGGAAAAAGTCATAAATTTTGTTTGGCATATGGGTA
>NW_004444431.1:54553-63136 GCF_000243295.1 Trichechus manatus latirostris | reverse complement strand
ACAAGATGGGTTGATGGACTCAAGCATAGCAACAATTGTGAGGGTGGCGCAGGACCGGGCAGTGTTTTGTTCTGTTGCGCATACGGTCGCTATGAGTCGGAACCGACTGGTTGGCACCTAACACGGACAACATTTGTAATATCAAGACAGTGCAGAAGGAAGCATGAGGAAGTGGAGTGAGATAGGGTGTGGACGTGTGCTCAGGGAGAAGTGGCTTAAAGAGAATGCCCTTTAACCGTCCACTGTTGGTTTTTCAACACTATTTTAGTAGATTGACAAGGTAAGTAAAACAATTATCTACATTTATAGTGGATTAGTATAAAATTATAGAACTATAGCTGTAAAAATGTAGAAACACATGAAAATATTTGCAACGGTTATACTTCATGATTAATTTGAAAATGAATATAATTACGACATTCTGCGAATTTAGCATTTACTTAGTAGATAAACCTATACTGAAAAAAGAATACATCGTCAAGGTTACATAGATGGACATGCATGTATATTTATATACATACACATATATACATGTATACAAAATTGATTTACTAATTCGATTATGTCTCAGGAAAAATATTGTCCTCTAGTTTAACAATCAACATTTACCTGACTATAATATTTAGGTGAGACAAAATATGTTTTGTTCCATAGAAAATGAGTATAAATTTAAAAAAAAAAAACACAAAATTAATAAAGAGCAAAAAAGTCAATTTATGTAAAATATAAAAGAAGAAATTTTGAGCTATGTGCTGCATCTCACAGACAAAATCATCAATCTCATTGGATAATCAAAACAACCCATTGTTTAACTGAACTGCCAAATTTATTTTATGAGAATTATGTACGTTCCCTTTGGTTTTGAATGAACGAACAAGTCAGATAATTGCTTAGTGGTTTGTTTCACTTGGCTTGTGTAGGCAAAAGATATGCAAATATGAAGCCACTATGTAAAATCAAAGTAAATTATATCCCTGGTTAAATGTTTTTATATATATTCAGTAGCAGAATATTAACATAAACATTAACTCAGTGATAAAATACATATTTTATGACATGAGAAAGAAAAAGAATAATACTGAATACTGAGGATTTTATAGTTTTGTCATTGTAGAGGTCTCCATTAAGGGAAAAATATAAGTGTATTTAACACAATCATTTAAATGTATTATCTTTATATCATAGGTAAATAATACATTTTCTTAGTTACATTGAAATTCAACCAGTAGACACACAAAATTTTGGAGATGGTAAAAGCAGTTATTATACAAGATGTGATTGTTATTTTTATGGTCTTCGTGAAATCTTAGCTATGGAAGTAGCAACACATAATTTTAAGTTGTCACTGGTGACCAGAATGAATTACGCACAATTTCCTGGTTCCAGCCTTCCTGAACCAAGTAAGCAGAAGATTTCTTAAGAGCATTTCACATTCTCAGAATCATTTACCTAAGCCAGCATTTGCCAGCATATGGTTCTGTACCATGCTCCAAAAAAAAATTAAAGATTCATATTCATATGAATTTGAGAGATGTTGCATATTCTATTCTCTTTCTTGGAAATCTATGCACATACACATATACATACATACAGTGAGATATTGATAGATACATACACAGATACATAGATAGATACATAGATAAAGTTGCTATGGTTACATGACCTGCAGTAAAGGTACTTTCTTTATTTTGTTTTATCAGACATATTAAAACTTCCTTTGCAGTCACATCTTCTCATTTTCCTTCTCCAAAGTACACAAGGAACTTTGACAAATGATATACAAACCATTAAGGGAAGTTAGTAAGTCCTTCAATATTGATTAAAACAAACTTTTACTTTAGGCCAAAATCAACGAAAGTTGCCTTTTAAGGGGAAAAACCATTTTGACAGACTGAGGTGGTTTCAGGAATACATTAGGGAAGTTCAGGGCACTTTAGAACCTCAAAAATTCACCTCTTGCTCCGTGATTTCTAGTAGTCTGTACATAGGGGTTGCTTAACAAATGTTCTCCTGAATTTAAAGAATTCTGAGCAGGACAAGTGTTAAAAAATATGTCTTTCACCAGAGATTTTATTAAATGTGTCTATGTTCTCAAAAGATGAGTTTGGTTAAGTTTACAGGCTTGTAAAAATGTTTTTGTTGATAGATTTGTTTCAATCTAAAATTATACCTATATTTCATTGTTATATTTATAGTTCTACAAATTTTGAAAAATATTTACACAAAGATACAACTGCCCCATAGGGTTTCCAAAGAGCACCTGGTGGATTCTAACTTCTGATCTTTTGGTTTACCAGCCAAGCTCTTAACCACTGGGCTACCAGGGCTCCCCATTCTCTGTAATGCTAATTTATTTATAAAGTTACTCCATCATTCCACCTGAACCTGAAGATATGCAGTTGTCTGGCTTTAACAGCAGCAGTGAAAAGGTGCCCACTATGATGGCCCAAAGTTTACGTAGGATGGCATTTCTTGTCAACAAAAAATTATTCAACTTTGGAAAATAAGCCTGTATTTTACACTTCTCCATGAAGATATTTTCATCAACGTTGGTCTGTATAAGAATCTCTAAATACAATCTTAAATATTTGACTCTGTATATTTTAGAGGAAAATAATTCCCTTCCCCATATGGTGCTGTGGCTAAGTGTTCTGTTGCTAAGCAAAATGTTGACAGTTTGAATCCACCAGTAGTTCCTTGGAAACACTAGGGGCAGTTCTCGTCTGTCCTATAGGGTCGCTATGAGTAATGATCGACTTGACATCTACGAGTTTGGTTTTGTTTTTGTTTTTTTTTTTAATATATTACTGCTTTCCATCCCAAATCAGAAGGTATTTTATATTTAAGCTTCCATTTCATAAATATAAGTTATATATGTCATTCTTATTTACAAGAGGTGTGTATTGTTCTTTTGGCTAGACTGAATGGATGTTGATGAATAAAGAATCCAGAGATGTTGGCTTCAGAGCAACTGAGATCAATCTCATTATACAACATTGTTAAGAAGGCTGTTAGGTTTATACAGGGCAACTATTATATGTGACATACAGTAGGTAAAAGGTTAAATACATATTGTAAATTTTAAAAAATTGTTTCACATTAAATAGATTCAGGAGTGAACGTGTGCTGTCATGAGTATAAAGAAGAAATAAAATTTCACAGGCAATTTGTGCTTTAGTTTAATTCATTTCATCATATTGAACTTCAAGATGGAATAAAAGGTATTTTTAGCAAATTTTAAAGTAAAACCTTAACTCTATCACGGCATTCTTACTGGAGATTAACTTTCATAGCTTCCATTTTACACATGGTTCTAAGGGAGATGTTATTAACATGACTCATCACAGCATCATCAAAATACATATTTTTAAAAATCAGAAATAATTTTAAACAGGTTTAAAAAAGTTAAGCCTTTATAATAATCTGCATATTCACTAAGTTATTAAATTGTGAAACGTGGGTTACCAGGAGTCAGAATTGACTCGATGACAATGGGTTTTGGAACTGATCTAGCTGAATTTCTTTCTTGTATAGCAAAAAAGGATTCTCACTAAAAATATCTCGATTGGCTATTAATATTGACAAAATTAAGCAGAAATTAATCAACTCTCAATTTGACTTGGATTTTGAGTTTATTTACACAGTTTGAATATGTAACCGCATTTCTATAAAAACAGGATTTATTATGAACACATAAAACAACATTTAAATATAATCTGATAATTGTATGTATATTTAATATATTAATACACAACATAGTAAGTATATTATACAAGACAAGATAATCTATTATATAGTGCATTATATTTTAGGCATATGTCATGTACTAAGAGTACCTTAACGTGGGAATTGATGTTTTTAAATAAAATGAAGGAATTTAGCCTTATTTTTAAAAAACTATTTTGCTAGAGATGGGCGTTTTGCATCTATTTATCCTTTGGGGTTGAATTTAAATCACTGTATCACACCTGTTTTAGCACCTGGCATTAGATTCTTTGTAAAATATAACTATCATTTTTAAACAAGCAAAAAGAAATGATTTATTAAGCATGATAAAATTGTGTTCTGCATCTAGATTCATCATAAAATTATAGGTATGCCAGTATAAATTCGATGTTGTGAGCTGAAAGGTTTAAATGCCATAAGCTATTTTCTTGATGTTAAGAAAGAGTACTTATCCAGGTGTGGTGATATTTTCAGCTAATGTTTCTACAGAAGTAATTAAAGGCTTATCCAATTACCACAAAGATTTAATCATATGCTAGGTTACAAAGAACTAATCTAAATCTGTCCTTAAGGAAGTTTGTCAAAGTCAGTTTGAATGAAAACTAATGCACAAAACAGGTTTGCTGTCTGGGCCGTGTCTACTACTAGTCTTTCTCAAGTTCACCATGCCCTTGTCCATTTATTCTGGCATTTGATAGATGCCCATATTATATGTTAATGCAATATGGAATCTAATTTATTAGGATCAACCAATCCATTCCTTATGTCACGTGACACACATTTCTATTCTAAATATGTGCTGTTAGATTGTGTGGTGAAAAAAACAAAGTTCTGTTTTGGCTGGATAATTTCTATGGGTGTACTTATAGAGGGGATACTATTAGTACAGTGAAAAAATGGATTAGAATCATTTGAGATACAAATTTATCTTAATACATTCCTTTAGAGCATACTTTAAAAAATGTTTGTTGTATGGTGGACTGCCAGAAAATAGCAAGGAGATCAATTTGGTTCAATCCTTAATAAGCTCTTTGAGGACAGGAATAATGCTTAATAGTGTCTGTCACACTCCAGAAATTCAAGTAACTATGCTTGAAGTAGGAAAAAAGACATTTAATAAAATTTTAATGATTTCTGTGTGATGTCAAAGATCTTGATTATTCAGAATAATACAGCAAAACTCAGCCAACTTAGCAGAATTTCTTATTATTTGATAAAAAAATTACACATTTTTGGAAATAGGTCTGTATTTTACTAAATTTTCCAGTTTAAATTTAAATGTTTAACATCATGTGACTCTACTGGTATAATTAGGTGTTTCAGTTTTACATAGCATGAGCCTCTGGGATCAAAAGGAGAAGGTAAAAATCAACAATCATTTCCGTTTGGGGAATACAGCAAAGATTAGACATTTCAGTTATATCTTGCACTCTAGATAGTATCACTGACAGTTACAATAACTCTAAAGGCAAAGTCTTGAGAGAAGAATGCTCAACTTGGATCTGAAAGCCTAATTCTAGACCAAGCTCTGCTAACAGCAGCCTTTGAGAGCAGGTAAGCGAGGTGCACTTTCCTTTGCCTATTTCTTCATTTTTACATGAAGGAGGTGTGTCACAGCCATTCTCAAATAATATAGTAGGCATCAGTGTTCACAAAAGTGTTATCATTTTGATATAAGTCCTGAGAAATGCTGTATAAAAAGAAATTAAAAAAAAAGTTTGCTCTATAAAAAAAGTTTTTAAAAAAATGTTTGCTCTCAATTGGTTTAGGAAACACAGCCAGCTATTATTACACTTGAAGATTTAAAATGTACATTAGCATATTAAAGGCTCATTGAAGTCATTAGGTAAAACGTTGAAATGCACTTCAGAAATGCTGATGCAGATAACTACGCAAAGTAGGCAATATATTTCTGTCAATATTAAAGATTTTTATTAAAACATCATTATCTAATCTTTTAAAAGTAGATTCCCCATAAATGACTGTCAATTTATAATTGTTTAGATAGCAAAGTACCATCTTGAGGCCATAGCTTAAATAATGCTTGCTTTGGGGAGTAACACTTGACTTATGTGAATTACACCTGAACATCTTAGAGACCTCCCATTGATAAGCAACTGAAACAGCTTACAAAGATCCTGCATAAAATAAAGTAAAATATCTAGAGTGCTGTAAAAAAGTGAAATGCTGTCTCTGAACTCCTTCTTATTTCTGTTTTATTTATACTGTTTATAAAAGTAAATTACTTGTTTCAAGTACTACTCTTGAAGCTACTGGGTTCTCTATGGGGAAGTACTCCTGTGAATCCTTTTATTGGAAGTGGTTGATCTTTACCTCTGGGTATGAGATCTGTAAGGTTAAAAAGCTGTACTTTCTAAGGGGAGAGTCAATCTAATTTGAGAATACAGGCAGCCCTTTTAGTAAGCCTGATGGAAATTATCTCTTCTAATACCGACTCCATACAGTGTGTCCAGAGCAGCTGCATTTCTGTAAAGAGCTGAGTGATGCTGTCCTTTATGTGTTACTTCCAAAGAATAATTCAAATGATGAAATCTGAAAGGAGTTGGGAATCATTTTGCCATCAGAGACAAAACTTGTCTCTTTTCTTTTTTGTCACCTTCAGTTTTGGTTAACAAAACAAAAGTGCTGCTTATTTGGATAAGTGATTTTGACCCAGAAGAATAATTCATATTAAATTTACAAATAACTTTCTTGAATATTATCTTCTTCCTGAATATGTCTCTTATATGATGAAAATATAAGTCATATATCCTAGTATCATTTTAGTTACATCATCAGAAAAAAAAATAGCTTATATTTTCTCCCAGCTTACATAGCTGTACTGATTTTTATGCTTTTAAAAACAGTAATGATGGCAGTGTTGGTGGTTCGGTGGTAGAATTCTTGCCTTTCATGCAGGACCTAGGTTTAATTCCTAGCCATTGCACCTCAAGAACAACCACTACCCATCAGTTAGTGGAGACACCTGTGTTGCTATCATGCTAAACAGGTTTCAGTGGAGATTTAAGACTAAGATTAGGAAGAAAGTCTTGGCAATCTGTTTCAAAAAAATCAGCCAACAAAAACCCCAAGGATCACAACAGTCTGATCCCATTTGCATGGTATCACCATGAGTCTGGGGCTGACTCTACAGCAGCGAACAACATTGAAACCAAAATTTTTAGCCTTCTTTGGGGGATCCATTTGAGAACTGAATGAAAACTATGAATATTCTTCCCAGGAGAAAATAAATAAATACTCTTGAAGCCCAATTCAATGAGCTACCAAGATCTCAGTTTAAGAAATTGGCCAAGGAGAGAAATAGGGGCTGGGACTGGCTAGGAAGCTTATTTACTTTATTCTCTGTTAGTCTTTCTCTCCTCTTTACTCGTAGATAGATGAGGATGATGGTAGGTAGGAAGGTATGTGGTAGGTAGGTAGATACATAAACCAAACCACCATTGCTGTCAAGTCAGTTCTGACTCATGACCCTATAGGACAGAGTAGAACTACCCCACAGGGTTTTCAAGGCTGTAAATATTTATGGAAGCAGACTGCCACGTCTTTCTCCCATGAAGAGGCTGGTGGGTTGAAATAGCCAAACTCTCAGTTAGCAGCCCAGCATTTATCCACTATGCCACAAGGGCTCCTTGGTAGATATGTAGATAGGTAGATAGATGATAGATAATATATTGATAGATAAAGATAATGAATGAAAAAATGCATAATACTATTTGCATTCATAAATTCTCTAATTAAAATGTATAATGCTAACTATAACTATATTGCAGAAAATGTTCTAGGAAACCTCAAGTGTTAAGGGATTAAATGACATAATTCAATACTTTCAGTCAATCACTGGATGAGTGTGTTTGGTGAAATGGATAGTTTAAATGGCAAAAATCTCTTCAATATGACCAAATTTCTCAGTGTGCTCATTTATTTCTATATCTGTATACTGTTTTATTCCACAAAATTTTAAGGCAGTATGTATATAGATAGAAAAATACAAAAAAAAAAACCCTAAAATATTTTATTAAAAAGCACAAATTTTCAGACTTTGCACCTAGAAAATAATATTTACCAATTAAATATTTGAACATGTGTTTTTCCTTAAAGTCTATGAAATTGCCTAAAAGATAGAGACTTGGACAGGTCAAGCTTTTTTTTTGTTTAGTAATAAACCCACTGTTTCTTTTGATTTCTTCCTTACCTCTCACCACCTCCCCCTCCTTTCACTCAAATACCTGGCTCCTTGTGCCATCTTTGCTTCTTCCTGAGGGGCTATGGAGCTCGGTTCAAGGGTGGAGCTGCTTCCCAATCTGGGCTGCTGAGCTGGTGGGATCCTGGGGCTTTTGTTTGTTTGTTTGTTTTGAATTGTTTGTTTTCTTTTCCTTTTCTTGAGTTGGGACCCTTTTCTGGCCAGGCGGTGCTGCATGGGAAGGAGACTACTCCCTCAGCTTGCACAGACTTGCAGAGGGATCCCAGAGGACATTTCTTTTTCCGTTGGTTCTCTCTCTTTTTTTTTCTTTCTATTTTTTGGGGGGCTTTTCTTGTTCTTTTTCTTTTTTTTTTTAATTTGTTTTGTCTTCTTTTCCGTCATTTTCCCTTTTTGTCTTTCTTCATTCCTCAGTTGCTCGTCTCTCTATATCTTCCTTCTCTTTCTGTTCCCTGAATACCTGGAGTTGTATACCTCTACGCCTTCTAGCCAGGCTGTACTGCAACACCTGAGAGCGACTTACCCACACCTAATAGCTGCACCAATGGGATCCCTGTGAACGCTGCGGTTCTTTAACCTTTCTGATGTTTATTTATTCACTATTTTCTTTTCTTTTCTTCCTCTTCCCCTTTCTGTTT
>NW_004444431.1:43938-54453 GCF_000243295.1 Trichechus manatus latirostris | reverse complement strand
AAGACATTCAAATGGCCAACAGACACATGAGGAAATGCTCGCGATCACTAGCCATTAGAGAAATGTAAATTAAAACCTAAGTGAGCTACCACCTCACCCCGGCATTACCGGCATGAATCAAAAACACTGGAAATAACAAATGTTGGAGGGGCTGTGGGGAGTTTGGAACTCTTATGTACTGCTGGTGGGAATACAAAATGATACAACCACTTTGGAAAATGATATTTCGCTTCCTCAGAAAGCTAGAAATAAACATACCGTTCAATCCAGCAATTCCACTCCTAGGAATATATCCTAGAGAGATAAGAGTCGTCACTCAAATAGACATATGCACACCTATGTTCAGGGCAGCATTGTTCACAATAGCAAAACGATGGAAACAACCTAGTTGCCCATCAACAGATGAATGGATAAACAAACTATGGTACATACACACAATGGAGCACTATGCCACGAGAAAGAACAACAATGAATCTGTGAACCATCTCATAACATGGATGAAACTGGAGGACATTATGCTGAGGGAAATAAGTCAATCACAAAAGGACAAATATTGTATGAGACCTCTATTGTAAAACCCATGAAAAAGTTCCCACACGAAATGTAACAATCTTTGTTGGTTACCAGGGATGACGGGTGGGGGGGAAATACTAAATAGGCAATAGATAAATGGTGTCTTGGGTAAAGGGTGAGACAGTACACAGTACAGGGGAAACTAGCACAACTTGTACAAGGAAAGGTCATGGAAGCCCCATAGACACATCCAGACTCCCTGAACAACGGAATTGCTGGGCAGAGGGCTATGGGGACCATGGTCTCGGGGAACATCTAGCTCAATTGGGATAACACAGTTTATAAAGGCAATGTTCTACATTCTACCTCGGTGAGTAGCATCTGGGGTCTTAAAAGCCTGTGAGCGGCCATCTAAGATACTTCACTGGTCTCATCCCTTCAGGAGCAAGGGAGAATGAACAGAACAGGATACAAGGAAAAGATTAGACTGAAGTACTAATGGTCCTCAGCTACCAAGGCCTCCACCGGACTGACTCCAGTACAGCTAGATGGTGCCGGGCTACCATCACTGACTGCTCTGACCAGGATCACAACAGAGGTTCTGGACAGAGCTGGAGAAGTATGTAGAACATAATTCTAACTCACAAAATAAAGACCAGATTTACTGACGTAAAGGAGACTGGAGAAACCCTGAGAGTATGGCCCCCAGACACCCTTTTAGCTCAGTGGTGAAGTTATCCCTGAGGTTCACCGTTCAGTCTGGGAGTGGACAGCCCCGTAAAACCAAATGAGACTAACGAGGTACAGGAGTCCAGTGACAAGGGCCAGAAGGCAGAAGGGGACAAGGAAGCTGGTGATAGGGAACCCAAGGTTGAGTAAGGATATTGTCGATGTGTTGTGAGATTGTTAACCATTGTCATAGGGCAACGTGTGTAGTAACTGTTAAATTAGAAACTATTTTGTTTTGTAAGCCTTCATCTTAAGTGAGAATAGCAGCACAATTGGAAGAGTGTAGTCAATGTCACTGAACTGTGCACGTAGAAATTTTTGAAATGGTGTATCTTTGGTTATGTGTATTTTCAGCAAAAAAAAAAGGTTGAGAAGTTAGAGGGTTGACATGTTGTGGGTTTGTTAACCAATGTCATAAAACAATATGTGTAAATAAATAAATAAATCTAATGTCGAGTTGATTCCAGGTCATAGCGACCCTATAATACAGAATACCACTGCTCCACAGTGTTTTCAACGCTGCAGTCTTTACCAGAGCAGGTTATCAGTTCTTATCTCCCAAGGAGCCACTGGTTGGTTCTAATCACCAACATTTTGGTTAATAACGGAGCATTTAACCATTTTGCCACAAGGATTCCTTCTCTCACAGCCTAACCACTCCCTATTTCTTGATTCATTTCTTTCAATTTGTAAATACTTGTCCCACCTATTTAAAAAAAAAAAACAAAAGTCTACTCTCTCTCTTTTAGCCTATAGCTTCTCTGTCGTTTTTCTCTGTCCCTTTAATACTTCATTGTTTTTTGTTAATTGTCATTGAGTGAGCTCCCACTCAAGGTGACCTTAAATATAATAGGAGGAAATGTTGCCTGGTCCTATGTTATTTTAATGAGGATTGCTATGTTTGAATTCATTGTCGTAGCTATTGTGTCAATCTATCTCACTGAGAGTTTCCCTCATTTTCATTGACCCTCTGCTTTACCAAATATGATATCCTTTTCTGGAAACTGGTCTTTCCTGTTGATGTGGCCAAGTAATCAATCCGAAGTCTCACTATCCTTGTTTTTAAGGAGCATTCTGTTTGTATTTCTTCTAAGACTGTTTTGTTTGTTCTTCTGGCAGTCCACAGTATATTCAATATTCACCAACACCACAATTTGAATGCATTAATTCTTCTTCTGTCTTCTTTTTTCATTGTCCAGCTTTCACATGCATATGAGGCAATTGATAATACCATGACTTGGGTCTGTTGTACCTTAGCCATCAAAGTGACACCTTCACCTTTGAAAACTTTAAAGAAGTTTTTTGCAGCATATTTGTCCAACACAAAATGTTGCTTGATTGTTTGGCTGATGCTTCCATGGATGTTGATTGTTAATCCAAGTAGAATTAAATTGTTGACTACTTCATTTCTCCCCCCACTCTTTCAATACTGAAGTTCTTGAAATAGAGATATTTTTACAATCTAGGTGTTTTTTTTTGTTGTTGTTGTTGTTTTTTTTACTTTTTTACTTCAATCTCCCATTTATTCATCATCCTTCTGCAATGTGGTGTTATCTTCCTTATAGTTTCCTTTAAAATATTTCCAGTTGCATCATAATTGCCAAATTTAATACCTACTCCATAGTCTACATCTTACATGAGTTGTCTGTATCTTACATAATTTCTCTCAAACACTTTATACCTTTGGCCAGCCTCTCAATCTTGAGTATCATTGCTTCCAGTTCTCTCAATTTCTCTGCTACTTTGCAGTCGGTATCCATTACTACTATTTTCAAATATTCTTATTTTAGTTCTAACTCTTGTCTTATCTTTAATTGATTTTTCAGTCTTATAACCATTACATTAGTCTAAACCTTTAATTTATCTCTGGTTTTAATATTTCCACAATCCAGTCCTTTCTTAACTCTCAACAGGTTATTTTTTTTTTTCCTAAAATGCTTTTAATTATTTTAATAACCTATAAAAACCTTGGTTTGGAACTTAGTAGGGATTACTTTAATAACTGATTAGCATGATGAATGTATCATTAGATTTGTGTTATATTTTTATTGTATTGTTCTTTCTACCAAAGACTATAACAATATTCTTCTTTAAAGTACATTAAAATATAATGTATTCATAAGAACTTTCTTGATCTAATAAGTTTAAAGAATCACTTTCCTCTTTTTTTACTTTGGCATTTAATATGAATTGCTCTTTTTTGCAATTGTTAGTCTCAAGTGAAGAGATAACACAGTGGTTGAACATATTTTACATTATATCTGTTTAAACCATAAGAGGCTATTTGTTGATGATGGTTTAGAGAAGCTGAAGATAATCAAGGTAAGTCACTGTCTAACTCATGTTTTTTCCTCTCTAAACTAGCACCAATTACCTACTCCAAATTAATAAAGTAAAATTTAGACCTTGAGAATTTAACAAATGCCTTTTATAATATTTATTATTTTTATGAATGTTGTAACAATTATGGTAATCTGTATGAAAGAAGACACCTATTTTTAATTAATATTCACAATAAAAATAAGTGAGTTTTTAAGTTGCTTTCCTCAATGGAGGCTTGAGTGCACCCTTTTAAGATTATAACATCATTTTATCCTGATGCTACACCAGTGTATGCTGCATGTTACAGGTCTTCATTTTATCACTCAAAAGGTGTAATTAAAAGGTAATTCATCGTTAATGAAATGCCAGGAAGTATATACCTGAAAAGTTTTGTGAAGGAAAAAGTGTCATTTCAAATAGGTACAACTACTTTCTAAATGACTAACAGTAGGGAGCTTCTAACTCACAGGTAAATCAGAAAATATGCAAATTGCCTCTTTAAATTCTTTTCTTGTAAGATCAATAGTAAGTGTCAAAATAACCTTGTACTTGGAGAAAAATTAAAAGTGGACAAAGTGTTAAGTTTCAGAGCAACTCATTCTAAACAGCTCAGAGTGTATCATCATGTGTTGGCTTAAAAAATACCGAGGATATTTATCTCTTAGTGACACATTAAAAAAAAAAAACAAATTCGTTGCAGTTGAGTTGATTCTGACTCTTAAAGACCCTATAGGACAAAGTAGAACTGCCTCATAGGGTTTCCAAAACTGTAAATCTTTACAGAAGCAGACTGCCACATCTTTCTCCCACAGAGAAGCTGGTCGGTTCGAACTGCCAACCTTTCAATTATCACCCAAGAGCTTTAACCTCTGTGCCACCAGGGCTCCTTCTAATGATACCTAGAGTGTAATAATAATTGGGGGAAAATAACACATGGAATTAAATGTGATTATAATTTTTTTTCCTTTTGTAAATAAATGTTAAAATGCTTAGGAATGAAAATGACCTTAAAAGTCAAACAATTATGGAATACCATCCTTATTCTACTACTTATTAGCCATATCATCTTGAATCATATATTTCAACTATTGTAGGCTCAGTTTTCTTAATTAGAAAACCCACATAATAACACCTAACTTTCAGAGTTGTGTATGGAAAATATGTGTATGTAGGTCCTCAGAAACTTGCAGGTAACATTATTTATTGTGTTAACTAGTTAATATTATTACTCAGTTAATAAAAATTTTGATTGTTTGCTAGTGAAAATACTTTAAGAAAAAACAATATGAGGATTTTGAGTGTGGAGGATAAAAGCAAGTCTGTGTGTGTATATTGTGTGTGTGTTTTAGTTTGTATGATGTAGTGGGAGAATAGGGCATTAGACATGTGTAAAAAGAATAATGGAGTCACTCTTCAGACTCTTCCCTGGATCATAATGTGCCTTGGAAAGTGGGATGATCCTGGGTGTTACTGCAGGACCAGAAGAGAAAAGATGAGGCTTGGAAAGTATTGGTTAAACAAGCAAGGTGGTTTGTAATTAAGGAGGAAGCAATGCTGGCTTCAAAGAGATAAGTTTACTTAAAAGCCAAATATAGAATAGAAGTCAAGGGCAGGATGAGAATACCACTCATAGCGACCCTACTGGACAGAGCAGAACTTCCCCATAGGGTTTCCAAGGAGTTCCTGGTGGAATCCAACTGCCAGCCTTTTGGTTAACAGCCAATCTCTTAACCACTGCACCACCAGGACTCAGCAGGGTGAGAATAGACACTATAAATTAGGGGATGAGGAGTGATTTCCCACATAAAAGGAGTGGAGAACAGACAATACCTGCTAAATAATCTAATAGAAACATTTTTCTGTGCTTAATACCATATAAAGTATAACTCACTAATACTTGACAAGATTAACAGAATTTTACATCTTATGAATTGGGCATAACTTAAATAATGATATTAAACTAATGGTATTTGAGTTTAAATTCACAGGTGCTGGAGAACTAACTTGAAGAGGACAAAAAATGTGTCTATGTCTAATTTTTTATTATACCAATATAGTGCTTCCAAATTGATTTTGTACTTCTAAACCACCCAGTACATTTTGACTTGAAAGTTTTAAGACATAGAAAAATTGTGGCTCCAAAAATGAGAAATAAATTCTATACAATGCATTGACAAATTATGACTGCAGTAGTCTAGTAGTTCAGAGCAATTTAGAAAAATTAATCAAAATGGTGGAGGAAATCTAACATGTAAATTAAAATAGTTTTGAAATAATCTTTGCTTTTCTACAATTATTTATCATTTAAATTATCTATGTCTTATTCAGTTGCCATGAACAGCTAAATATGAAGAATAATATAACCCCTATTCAAAAAGAAGGACATCTTGATTATTACAGTTTTCTCTATGTTGACTTGGAGTGCAGTCACCATGTGTCATGGTTTGAATTATGTCCCCCCAAAAAAGTGTGTATCAATTTGACTAGGCCATGATTCCTGGTACTGTGTGATTTTCCTGTATGTTGTAAACCTGCCTCTATGATGTTAATGAAGGAGGATGGGTGGCAGTTGTGTTAGTAAGGCAGGACCTGATCTACAAGGCTGGATTGTGTCCTGAGGCAATTTCTTGAGATATAAAAGACAGAAGTGAGCAGAGAGACAGGGGGACCTCATACCATCAAGAAAGCAGTGCCGGGAGCAGAGCGCATCCTTTGGACTGGGGTCCTTTTGCAGAGAAGCTCCTAGTCCGGGGGATCACTGAAGAGAAGAAGGCTGACAGAGAGAAAAAGGCTTCCCCTGGAGCTGATGAACTGAATTTGGACTTTCAGCCTACTTTGACTATGAGGAAATAAACTTCTCTTCTTTAAAACCATCCACTTATGGCATTTCTGTTGTAGCAGCACTAGACGACTAAGACAGCATGGAAAGAAAAATGGGGGAAAACAGGTGCTACTGGATAACATATGTCTTATATGAGAAATTTGGACATTTGTACTCAAAATCAATCAATTTATAAGATTTTGTTTTGGGATTTATATATGAAAAAAGTTATGTAACTAATTGGTCTTAATCCATTTGGACAATATTGTGAACACATAGGTTGTGATATTAATATTAAATTGGCATAAGCATATTATGGTTGAAAAGTATTCTAGAGCTGAAATTTCTGAAGCTGTGGATCTTCACATTCTTGAAGGAATGGATCATGCAGTTTGTTATAATCTATACTATTTTTTCCATTGGGGCACATCTTTGAACTTTTATTTCTCAGCTGCAGACGTGATACAGTAATCGCATAAAGGAAGAATTTGTGGAAAAACTATCTTCTGCAAATCTGCTTATTGGATAGATTATTACTATTTAGACTAGTTTTTTTTTTTTGTGATTGTTAAAAAATATTACTTTGTTATTGAAAACCCAGATGGTGGTTGTAGGTTGTATGTGATGATATGCAGTATATCAGATGAAGAAGAGGAGAGGCTGGAAGCTAGGAAAAGTAAAGAGAGAGATCTTCAAAGAAATATATGATAAAAATTGTATCAAGCAGGTGGAAATACAATTGTAGAATTTAAAAAAATTGGGTAGTATAAAGGAAAACAAAGATTTTTTTTTTCTTTTTTTCGGTATTTGAATGTTCTATCTACACAGAATTGTAAAAATTCAAAATTGTATAATGACTCAAATACTCTGTCAATGATATGACAGTCCTGAGCAGATAATCCTTATTTTGCAATTAGTTTCCCTCTATGTGGTAATACAGAGACAATGTATTCTTTCTTCTTGAGTGGCACTTGTTCTTTATAGCTTCATTTTTATCAGTATCCAGTCTGTGGAAGGAAAAGAACATGCAAAGGAGTCATACGGGCCTCTTAAAATCCTGGTCCAGCAAAACCTCGCCACTCTATTTATATTCTATTGGGAGAATCCAGCATATGGACACTTCTTACTGCAATGGAGACTTGGAAATGCAATCTAGTACCCAGGTAGAAGACGAATAAATTGTTGGTAAAAATCTAAAAGTCTAAGTCAGTGTGAAATAAAAAGGGCAGATGTCCTAGAAGGTATTACAAAAGTAAGCCTGTGTCAATGAACATAAGTTATACCTCAATAAAAAAGATGAGAAACACCTTACTGATTGGACAATTTAAGAAATAATACATGATTATGATAGAGGACTGGATTTGAAGTCTGATGATCTGAGTTCAGATCATAACTGTTTAGATTGCTATTTGCTTTGATTTGTCTCAGTATGTATATGTAGCGTAAAATCTGTTCTTCTACTCCTGTAGGATTGTGTACCGGTTAAGAGCTACGGTTGCTAACGAAAACAATTGGCAGTTCAAATCCACCACATGCTCCTTGAGAAACGTGTGGGGCAGTTCTACTCTCTCCTATAGGGCCGCTATGATTTGGAATTGACTCAGTGACAATGAGTTTGGTAGGATTGTTATCAAAATCAAAATACTCATCAATACAATTGCTAGTTTTCTTTTTTGTTTTGTTTTTGAAACAAAAAGTGATATATAAAGGGAAAGTCTTAATAAAACTGAGGTTAATAGAAGAATTAGTCATTAACAACATAAGGGTTTGAAGAATTCTGTCTCTGGATCACCAATATTTCTTGGCTGATGGTCTTGGAGTAATCTTGATTAATAAAGATAAATTTGAATTAGAGTAAATTTTGCCCTAGGGTAACATGTTCTCTGAATGTCAGGTGTTTAACCACTAACATCTGGAGTCACATTAGCTGGAGGCCTTCTCCTTGCCAATTTTTCCCTGCACAATAATTAAGGTCTTTATACTATTCTCATTAAAACAGCCAAGGGCCTCCTAAGGAGTACCAAGTCCTATATTTTGGGGCAGAAATGAGTGTGTGTCAGGGGTATCCTGCTATTGTTGGAAGGTGATGCTTCTTTAAATAAACCTTTTGTTGTTGTTTTTTTTTTTTTTTAAAAAAAGAATAACTATTTTTCAGCCTGAGGAAGGAGATCAAAATGTGATGGAATTAGCCAGGTTCAAAGTAAAAAGTGACATTTAATAATATTTGCATGAAATATAAGAACATTTCAGAGGAAACTGAGATCCATGTACTTTAAAATTCATGCTAATATTTTATGTAAGACAGAAATATCAAAATATAGAGGTTGGAGTGTGAGCATTTGTGTGTTTAGTAATAAGTAAAAACTGTTAGAATAATGCTAGTTTCTATTAAAATAGACTCTAAAATATGTACATTCAAAGAAGGTGAGGTGGGAGGGAGCAGATCCTTTTACCCATGCAGCCATCCAGAACCTATGCTAACTGATCATCTTCAATACATGGCATCTGAGATTTCCCTGGAGTTCATCAACGTCTTAGTCAGACAGACTGATCAAAAAAAGATGGAGGAATACACTGGGGAAGATTTTAGAATTCATTACAATAAATGGTAGATATGACTTCTACTCACATCTCATTAACTATAGTTCAGGCCTGTGTCCACACTTTACTGCAAGGGAGGCTGGGGAATAGAGACATCCTCTTGCTCAAGAACAGAAGGACATTTAACAATCTCTGCTACATTATTCAAGCCTCAATTTATAATAATGAAGGATTGTATGGGCAAAAAAATTTAACAACCAGGAAACATCAGAAGAAGATGGAAAGAATACGTACAGTCACTGTACCAACAAGAAATGGCTGACATTCAATATTTCAAGAGGTAGCACATGATCAAGAACCGATGGTCCTGAAGGAAGAAGTCCAAGTTACACTGAACACATTGGCCAAACACAAGGCTCCAGGAATTGACTGAATACCAACTGAGATGTTTCAAGAAGTACATGTAAAGCTGGAAGTACTTGCTCATCCATGCCAAGAAATTTGGAAGAAAGCTACCTGGCAAAGAAACTTAAAGAGATCCATATATGTGCCCATTCTAAAGAAAGGTGATCCAACTGAATGTGGAAATTATCCATTATTATTAATATTACACAAAAGTAAAATTTTTCTGAAGATAATTCAATAACTGTTGCAGTGGTACATCAGCAGGGAACTGCCACAAATTCAAGCCTGATACAGTAGAGGACTTGCAACAGGGATTATTGCTGATGTCAGATGGATTTTGGCTAAAAACAGAGAATACCACAAAGATGTTTACCTGTGTTTTACTGACTATGCAAATGTATTCAACTATGTGGAGCATAACAAATTATGGATAATGCAAATAACGGAAATTTCAGAACCCTTAATTGTGCTCATGCAGAACCTGTACATAGACCAAGAGGCAGTCGTTGGAACCATACAAGAGTATACTGTGTGATATAAAATCAGAAAAGGTGTGTGTCAGGGTTGTGTCCTTTCACCATACTTATTCAATCTGTATTCTGAGCAAATAATCTGAGAAGCTGAACTACATGAAGAAGAACATGTCATGAAGATCAGAGGAAGACTCATCAACAATCTGCAATATACAGATGATGCAATCTTGCTGAAGGTAAAGAGAACTTGAAGCACTTATTGATGAAGATCAAAAACTAAAGCCTTCAGTATGGCTTGCACCTTAACATAAAACAAAAATCCTCACAACTAGACCAATAAGCAATGTCGTAATAAATGGAAAAAAGATTATCAAGTATTTCATTTGACTTGGATTCACAATCAATGCCTATGGAAGCAGCAGTCAAGAAATTAAACGATGGGAGTTCCGGCAAAATGGCGCTCTAGGCAGAAGCACCACGCCATCCCTCCACAGCAAAGATCCAAAAAACTAAGCCATACAGAGAATACAACGATCCTGAAACCCTAAAACATCAAATGAGGAGATAAAGAACTCAGCCAAGCACCAAATGGAGTGAGAAAACTGACAGAGAATGGAGAGCAAAGAGAGATTCATGCAGAGGTCCCCTACCAGCTAATGCAGCACGGATCCACCATCTTGGACTCCTATCGGAGACCAGCAAACGGGGGTA
>NW_004444431.1:29622-35665 GCF_000243295.1 Trichechus manatus latirostris | reverse complement strand
AAAAAAAAAAAGAAATTAAATGATGTATTACATTGATCAAATCTTCTGCAAAAGACCTCTCTAAAGTGTTGAAGAGCAAAGATGTCACTTTGAGGACTAAGGTGAGCCTGACCCAAGCTGTGGTATTTCCAGTTTCCTCCTATGCATACAAAAGGTCGACAAGGAATAAGGAAGACTGAAAATAACTTATGCCTTTGAATTATGGTGTTGGTGAAGAATATTCAATGTACCATGGGCTGCCAAAAGAATTGACCAAACTGTCATGGAAGAAGTACAGCCAGAATGTTCCTTCAAAGCAAAGGAGGCGAAATTTTCATCTAACTTATTTTGGACACGTCATCAGGAGAGACCTGTCCCTGAGAAGGACATCATACTTGGTGAAGTAGAGGGTCAGCAGAAAGAGGAAGTCCCTCAGCAAGATGGATTGACAAAGTGGCTTCAACAATGGGCTCACACACAGTAAGGATTGTGAGGATGTCGCAGGACAGGTCTATGTTTCGTTCTGTTGTACATAGTGTCGCTATGAGTCCGAAATGACTTGAAGGCATCTAATAACAACAACAACAACAAATTAATTGATTAAAAAATGTGTATTTAGCTTGTTCTAAATAAATAAAACATGATTGCTAATTATCAGTATTATAAAGAATTGTTGAGTAATTAATATTTCTGAGTTTGGGATTATGAGGAAGTAATAGTTGAGGCTGTAACTCCACAGAACTAATATGTTTAATCTACTAAGAGTATGAGATGTGAGGTAGAGTTTTTCAGAAAAAAAAAGTCTTTAAATGAATTCAGCTATAAATTTCACAACATAATGACTCAAGATGAAGCAAGTTCTGAAAGCAAAGTACAGAAACGGGTTAATTGTAATTAGAGAATTTAAGAAATCTGTTATTTATTGGAGAGCAAATAATGTTTGTATATAAGAAGATCAGGGTAAGAATGGCAGGTACTTGCTAGATTTAAGGATAGAAAGAATACAGATAGCTCTTTTAACTGTGAAGTTTTAAACTTGCAAGAACCATCTTTATGAAAACACTGGTGGCCTTTCATCTTTGTTTTTCCTGTGTTGTTTTTCTCTATAGCACGATGTTTAAGGAGAAGTGCTTTGAATAAATACTTTCAGTATCTAGACTTTAACTATGCCTGTCTTTATTTCTGTTTTTACAGGATTGTTAGAGTATACAGAAGTTTGCCTGTGAATGACACTTAAATGTAAACATCTCATCAACTATGAAAACATACTCCACAGTATTTTATTCATCCTTCTTGATATTTTCTCCTTCTTCAGTCTGCCAGCTTAATCCCTAGGTTCCCTTCAATTAACCCTTGTCATATTTTTTTGTAACTTGAACACATTTATGTTGATTACTGAGCTGTCTTGTATTCTTAATTAGACCATAATCTCCTTTACAGAATGGAATGCATCTCTATGTTGATGGATGGCCTAAATATCCAGTGAAATTCTATGACTCCACAATGAGTCCTCTTTATTAGGATAAATTTTTATAGTTTAGGTAGTGTCATATTGGCTCATATTTTTGTCTGGTATCCTTAATGATATCCCATCTTATTTTATCTCAAGAGAGGGGAAAATATAAAGTCCTTTCCTAATAATGTTTAGATGCAATCCTTATAGACAAAAAAATAAATAAAAAAGCTTATAAAGAAGAGAAGTATGCAAAGGAAACATAATAAAACATTATTACAAAAAGTAATTCTGTCCTGGATACTGCCGAAGAACATTCACATTGCTCCTTGAAGTCACAATGCCAAGTTATCTCTGTTAATTTGATCTTAAGATATGGCATAGTTTGATCCACAATGTGTGCAGCACACGTTCATTTTAGTCAAAGAACATTTGGAGATATTTAAAATCCAAACCAAATAAAAAGGAATAATAATTAAGTGCAATAATACACTTTGTAATATTGGCTTACCTGGAAAGTGTTTTGTTTCTTCTCTTAATCCTCATTATTTTTTTCAGTCAGAGAAGGATAGAAAAATTAGGAGTTATAATGTACCAAGTATGATACTGCCATGCTTATTTTGTATCTAACACTATCTTTAACATATACATTATTAAGTTTGGTTATAGAATTTTAAATTATTAATTATTTTTTCAACAAATATGAGGCTTGATTAGATAATTTAAAATTATTATTCTTGCAAAATGTTTTCCAGAATATATTACCACATTGTTTCTTAACTGTTACATGCATGTACCAGTCAGTCAGGATCTACTCAGGAGACACAACTACACTAGTAATTGAAGCATGGAAAATTTCATATAAAGAATATTAAACAGAGAGGCGGGGCCAAGATGAGGAGTAGACAGATGCTTCCTATGTCCCTCTTACAACAAAGACCTGAAAAAACAAGTGAATCAATTGTATATGACTGTAAAGGCAAAGTTGAGGAATCAGACTGAGTGGTGGGGGAAGGGAGAGACGGTTCGGAAGCAGTGAGGAGATGCCAGACCTGACCCAGCGATAGTCACAGCCCTTCAGCCCGGATCAGCTCAGGGTGCGCAGTGAGGGGGGCAAACAGCTGCGCTCAGGAGGCCTTTTCCACATCAGGAGAGACCCACATACAGAGAGTCTACTCGGCCACCCAGAACCAGTGAAAAGCAGCACTCAAGCAACTAAAGATAAGTACTTGCATGTGGCCTACTGTGGGACTTAAAAAAAACAAAACGAAACACCCCATTTGGGAAAAACCTCCCCCCCATTTACCTGCCCCCTCCCTGCTCTGCACTGGGTCCCAGCTGGGCTCAGCAATTCATGAGTCGCCTGGGCCGGAAGTAGATCCTTAAGTTGCCCTGAGCCATTCTCCTGGCCTTGGAGAGGGAATAAATTAACAAACAGGGAAAAAATAAGCTACTGGCTCCCCTAAGTAAGGACCTCAGAGTTGGCAAGGCTCCTTTGCCTAGGCACAGGCATAAGGGGTCCACAGACTGAAACAAGACCCATACCTCACACCATGCACTAAAACCAACTCAAAATGGATCAAAGACCTAAATATAAAATCGAAAATTATAAGGATCATGGAAGAAAAAAATAGGAGAACATTAGGAACCCTAATACACGGCATAAACAGAATATGAACCATAAGTAACAATGCACAAACACCAGAAGAGAAACTAGAAAACTGGGAGCTCCTAAAAATCAAACACTTATGCTCATCAAAAGACTTCACCAAGAAAGTAAAGAGACAACCTCCAGACTGGGAAAAAAATTTTGCTACTACAAATCAGATCAGCATCTAATCTCAAAAATCTACAAGATACTGCAAAACCTCAAGAACAAAAGGACAAACAACCCAATTAAAAAGCGGGCAAAGGATATGAACAGGCACTTCACCAAAGAAGACATTCAGGCAGCTAACAGACACATGAGGAAATACTTATGATCACTATCCGTTAGAGAAATGCAAATCAAAACTACAATGAGATACCATTTCACCCCAACAAGGCTAGCATTAACCCAAAAAAACACAAAATATTAAATGTTGGAGAGGTTGTGGAGAGATTGGAACACTTATACACTGTTGGTGGGAATGTAAAATGGTACAAACACTTTGGAAATCTATTTGGCAATTTCTTAAAAAGCTAGAAATTAGAAGTACCATATGATGCAGCAATCCTGATCCTTGGAATATATACTAGAGAACTAAGAGCTGTCACACGAATAGATATATGCATACCCATGTTCATTGCAACATTGTTCATGACAGCTAAAAGATGCAAATAACCTAGGTGCCCTTCAAATATACAAATTATTGTATATTCACACAATGGAATATGATGCAATGGTAAATAACAACGATGAATCCATGAAACATAATGTTGAGGAATCTGGAAGTTATTATGCTGAGTGAACTTAGTCACAAAAGGACAAATATTATATAAGACCACTTTTATAAAGACCCAAGAAAAGTTTAAACACAGAAGACAACATTCTTTGATGGCTATGCGGGTGGGGAGGGAGAGAGGGGGTACTCACTAACTAGAAGGTAGAAAAGAATTATCTTAGGTGAAGGGAAGGACAGCACACGCTACAGGGAAGTCAGCACAACTGGGATAAACCAAAGCTTAGAAATTTCCTGAATACAGCCAAACACATCAAGGAACAGAGTAGCAGAGGTGAGGGTCTGGGGATCATGCTTTCAGGGGACATCTAGGTCAATTGGCATAACAAAGTTTATTAAGAAAATATTCTGCATCCCACTTTGGTGAGTGGCCTCTGGGGTCTTAAAAGCTAGTGAGGGGCCATCTAAGATGCATCAATTGATTCCAACCCAGCTGGGGTAAAGGAGAATGAAGAACACCAACGACACGAGGAAAATATGAGCCCAAGAGATAGAAAGGGCCACATAAAGCAGAGACTTCATCAGCCTGAGACCAGAAGAACTAGATGGTGCCTGGCTATCACAATGACAGTCCTGACAGGGAACACGACAGAAAGTTCCTGATGGAGCAGGAAAAAAGTGGGGTGCAGTACTCAAATTCTAGTAAAAAGAAGACTTAATGGTTTGATTGAGACTGGTGGAACCCTGGCAGACATGGCCCCCAGGCTCTCTGTTAGCTCCAAACTTAGACCAACTCTTTAGACAAAAATTAGACTGGACTATCGGACAGAAGATAATCCTTGTGAATAGTGTGCTTTTTAGCTCAAGTAAATACATGAGATTAAATGAGCAGCTCTCATCCAGAGGCGAGATGAGAAGGCAGAGAGGGTTACGAGCTGGCTGAATGGACATGGGAAATCTGGGGTGGAAAAGAGGAGTGTACTGTTACAGTATAGGGACAGCAAGTAGGGTCACAAAACAATGTATGTATAAATTTTTGTAGGAGAGACAATCTTGAATTGTGAACTTTCACTGAAAGCACAACAATAAAAAATAATTTAAAAAAAGAATACTAAAGAACAAAAGATGGCTAACTACTAAAGAGATAAAAGAGTACTCCTAGGATTACATAGGCAGAAAATGCAGGAAAGTCCCCCCAAATGATAATCAGACCTCATTATAGAGGCCACGGTTGACACAGGAACATGAAATCTGCCAGAGGTGAACAACCTTGCTATTGGGTTTGGGCCATAGGGTTCACAGAAATTGTCCTACTGGTAGCAGAGAAATTTATTGGAGGTGGTTAGCAGAGTAGAGTTTGTTAACTATGCCGGCTGAGGTGAGCACCCTTGACCTCCTATATACCTTCTGCTGATAGATCCACCATAGGATAAAAACACAACAGAACCAGAGAGTGAAGCCCCTTCCTTTTCTCTGGGTTTGTAGTGTACTTCTAGCATCCTCTGTTGACAAAGTTAGCATTGCACATGCAGACAAAAAATCGTGGATTTGGAGAACTGAGAGAATTGATAACTGGCACAAACCACTCCTTTACAGCTAAACTATCATATGCACCCTTCTACACCCATTTCAGTTTCAATAAAACAAGGAAACAACTCTATGTTTCCACTTAACAAGATTTTACTAACGTTTATACAGGTGAACATCACACTTTCCCTAATATGTGTAGACATGTAGCCCCAACAATCATTGAATCCATCTTTGAATATATTAATTAATTCAGTCACAGTCCCATTGAACATCTTAAAGTTAACGACCAATAACTTGTGTATAAAATAATAGGTAAGAGAAAGGGAAGGAAACAGTTACTTTTAAAAATAAACATGTGCACATAACAAGAATAGAAAAAAATGAGCAAAACTATTACAGTCTTTGTTTCTGAAATTTATGCCAATGACTTTCTTTTTTATACCATCCATTTCATATCTAGCTTGCCCTTAGTCAGAATCTCAACTGGTTGTGGTCCATTTTTTGCTTGAATAGCCCAAACTTTTATTCCTAATGGTTTTGAGTCCTTTATAATTCTAAACTTTGGGTGCAGTAGTTAATTAATTAGATAATTAATTAATTAATCATAATTATTGTGCAAAAAAGTACTAAGAGGAAGCCCGTTGATCTAGATTCCAGATGTTGTCCCCATGCCTTCATTTTTTAGTCACAGCCCAATTTC
>NW_004444431.1:24116-29252 GCF_000243295.1 Trichechus manatus latirostris | reverse complement strand
GGGTGTTATCGGTTACTTTAGAGGTCTGTCTATTATTTGGCTGAAAAGTGATCTCTGGGAGTAGCTTCAGTTCCAAGTTAGTAGGGTGTCTTAGGGCTATAGTCTTGGAGGTTCCTCTAGCCTCTATCAGACCAATAAGTCTGATTTTTTATGTGAATTTGAATTTAGTTCTACATTTTTCTCCCACTGTAACCAGGACCTACTATTGTGTTCCTCATCAGAGCAGTAGGTAGTGGTAGCTGGGCACCATCTAGTTCCTCTCATCTCAGGCTGGATGAGACTGTGGCTCTTGTGGGCCATTAGTCCTGTAGACTCATTGCTTGCTTGAGTCATTAGTTTTCTTCATTCTTCTTTGTTCCAAACAGGAGTAAACTAATAGTTGTATCTTAGATGGCCACTCACAAGTTTTTAAGACCTCAGACACTACTCACCAAAGTAGGATGTAGAACACTATCTTTATAAACTATGTTGTGCCAATTGACCTGGATGTCCTCTGAGACTATGGTCCTTAGCCTTCAAGCCCAGTAACTCAGTCCAGTGAGGTGCTTGGTTATGTCTACAAAGTGTCCATAAATGTGTCTCCATGTGCTCTATTATATATATGAATATACACGCAGTACCTACAAATATGTCTGCATAAATATCCACAACCATATCTACATATGCACGTAGGTATACTCTGATGCAACCTCCCACATCTATTTAGCATACATAGCTACCTATGTGGATCCCTGCTGGCACAGTGGTTAAGAGATCAGCTGCTAACAAAAAGGTCAGCAGTTCAAATTCACCAGCTGCTCCGTGGAAACCCTAGAGAAGAGTTTTACTCTCTCCTATAGAGTTGCTATGAGTTAGAATCAACACAATGATAAATGACAATTTTTTTTTCTTTTTTTGGTTTATCTATGTATCCACTCATAAATTAGTTTTTTTTTTATTACTCCTGTTGCAGGATTGTATGTTATAGTATTTATGTACTTGCCCTTTATTCTTGCATACCATTAGTGTCTTCTTTTACCTTGGTCACCTTGTGCTGACTTCCTCCATATTGTGTATTGCCTTTCACTTCACCAGAATTAACAAATGTCTACTACCTAGTTATTGATTCTCCTTCTCTCCTCCTCCTATCCCTGGTACTCTGAAATTTATCTTTATCTTCCAAAGTTTAAAACAGTCTAATATTTCTTGATATTGTCTCCATATGGAAGTTCTATAACTACACCATTTATTCCCCCTTTTTGTTTTTAAGTTGTCATCATTTACAAATTTATGTCTCTCTGGCTCCTTATTTTCAGTTTTGTAGTTTCATTTTACTTTTGAGAATTCTTTATCAGGGTTGGTATCTGGGTGATGCTGCCATATGTCTTAATCTCAGGTTGCTGTCTAATGCTGTTGGTTTTCTGTCCAAAGGACTCCCTTTAATATTTCTTGTAAGGTTGGTCTGTGTTTTACAAATTCCCTTAACTTCTGTATATTTTGGAATATCCTAGTTTTGTCATAATTTTTGAGGGACAATTTTGCTGGATATATGATTCTTAGTTGGCAGTTCCTTTCTTTCAGGGTTTTATATATGTCATCCCCTTGCCTTCTTGCCTGCATGGTTTCTGGCTAAAAATCACAGTTTAGTCTTATTGGTTCCTCTTTGTAGGTGAAAGTTCTTTTTCCCTGAGTGGCTCTCAGGATTCTTTCTTTGTCTGTGGTTTTGGAAAGTTTGATCTTGATATGTCTTTGTGACTTTCTTTTGGAGTCTATCCTGTAAGGGGTTTGTTGAGCTTTTTGGATGAAAATTTTCTCCTCTTTCGTGGTATTAAGGAAGTTTTCTACTAGCAAATCTTTAAAAATTCTGTGTGTGTGTCTGTGTGTGTGTGTGTGTGTGTTTTGTCCCCTTCTTCTCTGGAATTCAAATCATGAATAAAGAATTCCTCCTGATAGTATCCCACATAAATCTTAGGCTTTCTTCATTTTCCTTTATTCTTTCCTTCTGATTTTTCCTCAAACAAATTAGTATCAAGGGATTTGTCCTCTATTTCACTGATTCTGTCTTCCCTTGATTCAATTCTACTTCTATGTTCTTTCATTGAGTTATCTATTTCTCGTATTTTATTGTTAATCTTTTGGATTTCTAGTTGCTGTTTTTTAATGGTTTCTAATTGTCTATTTATTTTATCATTTTGTTGTTGTATTGTTTTCCAAAATTATTAGAGTTTTATCTGTGCTTTCCTTGATCTCCTGGAGGATCCTCTATATTAGTCTTTTGAATTCCTTGTCAGGTAGTTTCATTATCATTTCTTTCTCAGTAAGGTTTTATGGCTCTTTAGTTTGTTCACTTGCTTGAGCCATCTTATCCTGATTCTTTATATGATTTGGTATTTTCTGTTGTCTCTGAGGCATTAAGGTGTTACTTTATTTATTGAATGTATGTTTGTTTGCTTTTTCCAGATTATTTGTTTTGTTTTGCTTAGATATATTAGGACCAGCAGGGTGGGGTGCTCCACTGATTGTTAGTCTAGTGGTATGGGAGCGCTCACCACCAGTCTCTGGGTAGACATGGCAGTGGTGGTCAGTGTGAGCGAAGTTGTCTAGTCACTGGTCATGAGGGGCAGCTGAGGGTGGGCTGGGAAGACATTAGCTCCCACCTGTCATCTGTCCGGGATTCCAAGAGCCAGCCATGGCACTCATTGAGTGGGTGGGGTGGTGGGTGTGCTGGATGTGCTAGGTGTGGTGGGAGAATGGGAAACTGGGTGCACAATTGGGATGGGGGTGAATGACCACAGAGTGGGTGTGTGGGAGTGTGTTTACTACTGCTCAACTGATTGGCAGGGGTGAGTGAAAGACAGGACTGGGGGGGGAGAGAGGTTGCTCATACGGTCCCCAGGCAGGCAGGGTGGCAGGGGTATTTTTTTTTTTTTTTTTTTGCCACTGATGATCAGGAGGGTGAGGGGAGGCGGAATGAACTCCTCTGGTCACCAAATGTGGGTGCCTGGGCACTTCCTGTTGGCTGCAGCTGGCAGTAGGGACCTGCCCTTAATCAGAAGAGAGGATGGTGGGGCTGTTTGGCATCCAGTCCAGTGGGAGACCTCCCTATGACACTCTATGGATTTATTAACACCCACCCTAACAATCAGGGACTGCAGCTGGTGAGTTTATCTAACTCTAGATTATGGCTCCCTACATACTCTGTGGGAACCAGGATCCCTGAAACGCTTGTCCTCTTTTCTGTACTTACCCTCCTTAGATCTGGATCATGTTCCGCTCACCTTGCTTGACTCAGTGTATGTCTACACAGTTTCTCTGTCTCTTACTGGGCATTTTTTGAGGTTGCCTTCCTGTATTCCTCACCAGGGGTTTCTACTGACTTTGTCTCAAGATGGCCAAGCTGTGCTGGGACAGCTGGCAGGGCACCTCCACTCTGTATCACTCTTCTTTCTCTGCCTTCATTTGATTTTCTCTTACAATCAGTATTCAATTCAATTCTTTGTCCTTCCTTATGATGTTCAAGTGGCCCAGGACTGTCATCTGTATCTGTTTCACTTGGTTTCTAAGTTCTTTGCTGTAGAGGGACAGTGTGGTGTGTCTGACTAAGCCACTATCTTGGCTTCTTCCCCTAACTTTTTGTATCTGTTAATTTAGTGGAAAAAGATCCTGAAGTGGCACAATGGCATTCTTAGTTTAAAAGCAATGTAACTATCCTTAGAATTCTAATAGGAACACACCCTGTATTAGGGACTAAGATCTCCAAAACAAGAGAATTAAAAGTCACAAGAACAGGAAGCAAAAATATATATCTGTTTATACCTGTATTTAGGTAAAATAGAGGAAACACTCTCATTTTTACTTCTTAATTCCCAGACCTGTTTATTTGTTTATAGGTAAGAGAGGACCATGTAATTATTTCTAGTTTAAAATATTTAATGTACCTTAAGACATAGCCCAATTCTTTCAAGATCTTATCTCCCAATGGTGCTATAAGAGAGTTTATAATCCTGATCTTAGATTATAAAATACGTTGTAAACCCAGTTGATCTTATAAATATGATACCATTGTTGTACTTTCTCTGTTATAAAATGAGTTTCTTTATCAGAAGCCATGCTGTGCAGAATGTAATGATGGTGAAAAAGGAATTTTGTGAGTCCATAGCAGGTGTTGCTGGACGAAATATGTATTAGTTTTCTATTGATGTCATAAAAAATTACCACAATCTTAGAGGGTTAAAATAACGAAAATACATTTACCTTGCAGAAGTGTAAGTGAGAAGACTGGTACAGGTTTCACCAGGCAAAAATCAAGGTGTCATCAGGTTCTGTTCCTGAAGGCTCTAGGAGATAATCCATTTCTGCTCATTCAGGTTGTTCCATGCCATTATAGAACAGAGCTTCCCATTTTCTTGCTGACTGTAAATTGAAGGTTGTTTCTGTCTTTTTAAGGCTGACTCGTTTTGTGACTCATGACATTCTCGCTTTATTTCTCATGCCACTAATGGCAGGACTGGATTTTTTATGTAGCATCTCTCTGACTTTTCACACATACTATCAACAATTTCTCTCCAACTACAGTTGGGAAGGTACTCTGCTAAAGCTGGGAGAGACAAGATAGGATATTTCCCCAGAATCTTCAGAGAGGGTATGTCCTGATCGATACTTTGATTTGGAATTCTAACCTCCAAAACTGTGAGGCAATGAATTTCTGTTCTTAAAGCCACCTAGTTTGTGGTACTTTCTTAGGAAGTCTTGGGAAACTAATATAATCAAAATAAAATTATATCTGAAGAAGTATTATGGGACTAATATAATTGAATATCATTGTTCTATTAAAAAATCATGGAATGTAAAATTTCAATTGAAAGAAAAACTTAAATGTGTACCTAGGTTATTTGAGCTTTCTCTATTTTCTCCTTTTATCAATTTCCATTATTGTTTTCTAGATTTACTTGGCTGGTATTTATCCATTATTTTTTGATAACCCTTCCATGGCATGACTTGAAAAATTTTGAATATTTGTATTAGTAGCTATAATTTATTGAAAATATAGTGTTGACTTATTTTTTGGGACTTCTTAATTAACATCTCAACATAAGCTGTTTCTATTTAGGTGAGTCGCTTCAATTCTAAGTCAAGTGCTAATGGTTAAAGACTTGT
>NW_004444431.1:21381-23266 GCF_000243295.1 Trichechus manatus latirostris | reverse complement strand
ATTTCCATATTACCAAGACAGAAACTTTATAGTCATCCTAGATGCTTTACTTTCACCTATCACATTCAATTACTCTCAGCCTTCTCTTGTGTCCAATGCCAATTCTAATTTAAAAACACTTCTTGAGTTTATCCCTTTCCACTCATCCATATTAAAATTGACCTACTTTGTTGTTGGTGTTAGGAGCCATTGAGTCAGTTCCGACTCATAGCATCCCTATGTACAACAGAACGAAACACTGCCCAGTCCTGTGCCATCGTCACCATTGTTGTTATGCTTAAGTTCATTGTTGCAGCATGACGTCAATCCATCTCATTGAGGGTCTTCCTCTTATTCACTTACCATCTACTTTACCAACCATGTTGTCCTTCTCCCGGGACTGATCCCTCTTGATAATATGTCCAAAGTATGTGAGATGTAGTCTCCCCATCCTTGCTTCTAAGCAGCATTCTGGCTGTACTTCTTCCAAGACAGATTTGTTCGTTCCTCTGGCAGTCCATGGTATATTCAGTGTTCTTTGCCAACACCACAATTCAAAGGTGTCGATTCCTCTTCAGTCTTCCTTATTCATCATCCAGCTTTCACATGAATATGAGACTATTGAAAATACCATGGTTTCGGTCAGGTGAACCTTAGTCTTCAAGGTCTCTAAAATTTCTGGATTGTTGCCATAACCCTTTTCCCTTTTTCCAGTAATGACAATCTTAAACTTATCTTCACTCTGCCAGACTGATTACTCTTCTGTTACACCCTTTGCAGTTAAGTAGTGAGGTTTTTTTGCATGCTCACATGGAATTCTATACTGTGTCTTTACAATGTATTCCTCACCTACAGAACTATTCTACATTCTTCAAGCCTCAGTTCTTGAGTCATCTCATAGGGAAATTTCTACAAACCTCTCAAGTTAGATAAATTTCCTCAGTTGTAAACACAAAAAGCACCTCGAGCTTTACGTTTTATTGAAATTAAATGTTTAGCTGATAGTCTCATCATTTCTCACTAGACTGTAAATATTTATGATTAAAGGACACATTTCGTTTTGTTTTTTTCCTATATCCCCAGCTCTAATTCTCCAACCCTAAAAGTGTAAAGCAATATTTGCTTTTTTTAATCATTGCATCTGAAGTTAAAACAAATTATTGACAAATTAAGCAATATAATTTCCAGGAAGAGTCACAGATGGTATTAGAGTTATTTTTCGAGCTTGGAGTCCAGGCAGTACTTTAAAAAAAAACAAAAAAAGAGGAAACTATCATCAATTTAGTGTTCCATAAACATATCAGATTATTTTATTGTTTATGTGAAATATACTAAAATATAGTTTTTACTCCATTACAAAGTTAAAGCATTGGCTCTATGTAAGAATATGTGGTTGTTAAGAATATTAATTATTCAATTAAATATCTTTAAAATAATAGACAATATTTATATTTCATTAGCTATTTAAAAAAATTGTAACCTATCATATAATATTGCTTGACTTCTTGTCTATCACAGAAATAGATTTATTACCATAGGTTTTAAAGTTGTAACTGCCTTCGTTAAAATACGAGTCTACCTATGTGTGTAAAGCCACATTTGGAAGACAGAAAAAGTACATGTGATTGTTTATTTTAAGAAAGATCCCTACATGATTATTTTGGGCCCACGCAGAGTAAAAATAAATATATTGACTTAACTACAATACAATACCTTGAGTAAAAAATTTATTTTTCTATATAGAATTATTTTTAAATTATTTTCTCTGTTAATATATGTGTGAATAGTACATAGTTCTCTGCTTTATAGTATTAGGGATTATGTTTAAGTATTTATCACTTGTCTCCATCTAAATATACATGCAACTTCTTGAAGTAAAACTGAAATAGACAAATCCAGCTCTTCT
>NW_004444431.1:20425-21281 GCF_000243295.1 Trichechus manatus latirostris | reverse complement strand
TGGGTAATGCTTTGCTTGATTCATTACGTTTTTAAAAATTGGGTGTGTCACCTAGTAATTACTCTAATTCAAAAGCAAAGGTTTCCCTTGGTCCCATGATCCCAAATCTTCTGCTGCTCTGGTAATAAGATCCAGTTTTCCAAACCATGGAGTATGATAAATTTCATGTTCATATTAATTCCAGGCCTGGAAACTGTGCATTATATGACTTATTTTTTTGTGTGTGTGCCCTGATTCTGAGTGACCCATAACTGCCATCCGTATTTGTGGCTGATTCTGGGTTTCCTCCTGTACCATGCCTTCAAAGACTCTTTGAATATCAGTTTCAGAACTCTGTGTGTTTAACAATGTTCAGATCTCCTACTTGGCAGGTGTTCTCAGTCTAGCCAGCCCTTTAAAAGTAGGGAGCTCCTATCACATACAGGAATGATTTCCCCAGCTGTCAGCCTCTTAAAAAACCTTAAACTACTACATCCTCTCAGTTGTTCTCACTTGACTGACCTACCTGTTTGATTGTGACTATAAGTAATGTGATAATCCTGCCCTCCTCCTAACACCTGATTGTGTAAATGTATATGCCATTATATATTCTGTCACTACTTCTGAATTTTAAAAATAGAAAGAATTTGTATAAAATTATCTTCCAGATTTTTTTCTCATTGGAGTTTGGTATATGCTATCATAATAGAAACAGGATGAGAACAAAGAAAAAGGTCTGCATAGGTTGGAAAATAAAGCACAATAAAATCTCACTGGAGACTGACATCCAGCTAACAAGTCCCTCCAAGTCTGTAAACACCCCTGTCTTTTGGCTGGCTGATTAAGAATCAGTAAAACCGTGTTCAGACACTGTGCC
>NW_004444431.1:17702-19261 GCF_000243295.1 Trichechus manatus latirostris | reverse complement strand
TGATGTTCTTTATCTTACTTAATATTTTCTTAGGACTGTAGCACTCATTATCTTCTGATAAACTATATAAAGTACTAATTATTACATTTATATTTTTGTTTTTCTCCCCATTGAAAATTTAAGCTCCATGTTCACCAGTGTAAGCCAATTAATAGAACAGCAATTAATATAGAGGGGTTGCTCATAAAATATTTGTGAAGGATTTATGAATTCTGGGCTAAGATGTTCTGCTACAAAAATAATTTACTTCTGACTTACAAGCTGTTTTAATTTTCTGTTGCATTGTACCAAATTACTACAAACCTAATGGCTTCGAACAATATACATGTCAAAGTTTCCATAGGCTAGAGGCCTGAGCTCAGCTTGGTCCTCTAGTCAGTGTCTCACAAGGCTAAAATCAATGTGTAGCTAGGCCGAGTTCTCATCCGGAGTCTCGAATGGGGAAGAATCTGCTTCTAAGCTCATTCAAGATGCTGACAGAATTAATTCCTTGTGACTGTATGGCTGAGGGCCCTCACTTCTTACTGACTGTTGAGTAAAAGCTGCTCTCCTTTTCTGGAGGTCACCTAAGGTTACCCACCTCATGGCTTTCTCCACTAGCAGTTCACAACATGGCAGTTGGCTTCTTCAAAGCTTGTAAAAGAAACCTCTTTGACATGAGGAATGGTCCAATCCAGAAAAGGACATTCACTTTATGAAGTCATAAGTGTTAGCGACAAGTGTTAGGGTCATGAACAACGCAAGATGATTCTGGCCCACACTGGACATTGGGAGAAAACCAGAGTACCTTACTGAGCAAGTAACCTGGGCCAAGAGAAAAACACATCAAACATCTAACTTCATGATACCCTCAAATGAAACCTCGAATAACTAGTACAAAAACAACCCTATCTGTCATAGATAAGCCGTGTTTTTTCCTGGTCCCCCTGCATGTATCCTTGCAGGTAGGCACATTGTTCTCCCTACACATTAAAATAAAAAAAACCCATTGCTGTCAAGTGGATTCCAACTCATAGCAACCCTATAGGATAGAGTAGAACTGCCCCCATAGGGTTTCCAAGAGGAGCGGTAAATTTGAACTGCTGACGTTTTTGGTTAGCAGCTGTAGCTCTTAACCAGTGTGCCACCAGGGCTCCAAGCCACGGAAGGAGCACACATTAGACAGTATATAAAATCACATCCCACATTGCCCTGTACAGAACTTTATGCAGGTGACTCAGTGCACTGCTGTCCATCACTGGAATCTTGGCACTGACCTCTGTCTGTAACCACCCTAATAAAAGCCAGATCTGATCTGATCAACCTGGCTTTTTCTGCCTCTTTTTTTTTTTTGGAATCCTACCTTTGCCCCTCTGAGCAACTCTTGCCAGTGGTCCACTGGGATGCTACACCAAAAAACAGTTCATTTGATTAACTAAAAGTCAAATGATTTGGGACCTTAGTTACAAATGAAAACGTCCTTCAACTTGGTAGTATTAAACTCTAATCAAGGGAGTACCATCCCATTCTCTTTGCCATGTTCTATTGATTGGAAGTATGTCACAGGTCCTGTGTTCACT
>NW_004444431.1:14458-15527 GCF_000243295.1 Trichechus manatus latirostris | reverse complement strand
TGTTTATCCTTTCAGTTCTTTGGGATATATGCCTAGGAGTGAAATTACCTGATTTAATGATAATTGTGAAGGAGCCCTGGTGGTGCACTTTTTAAGCGCTCGGCTGCTAACTGAATGATCAGTGGTTTCAACTCACCAGCTGCTCTGTTGGAGAAAGATGTGGCAGTCTGCTTTTATAAAGATTACAGTCTTGGAAATTCTATAGGGCAATGCGACTCTGTTCTACAGGGTCGCTGTGAGTTGGAATTGACTTGACAGTAATGGGTTTTATTTTTGAACAAAAAAGCCCAGTGGCACAGTGGTTAAAGCGCTAGGCTGCTAGCCAAAAGGTCAATAGTTAGAACTCACCAGCAGCTCCACAGGAGAAAAGACCTGGTAATATGCTTCCATAAAGATTGTTGTTGCTGTTGTTAGGTGTCATCAAGTCAGTTATGACTCATAGCGACCCTACGTACAACAGAAGGGAACACTGCCCTGTCCTGCACCATCCTCACAATCGTTGCTATGCTTGAGCCCAGTATTGGAGCTACTGTGTCAATCCATCTTGTTGAGAGTCTTCCTCTTTTTCACTGACCCTCTACTGTACTGAGTGTGATGTCCTTCTCCAGGGACTGGTCCCTCTTGATAACATTTCCAAATTATGTGAGAAGAAATCTCACCATCTTCGCTTCTAAAAAGCATTCTGGCTGTACTTCTTCCAAGACAGCTTTGTTTGTTCTTCTGGCAATCCATAGAATATTCAATATTCTTCACCAACAAACAAAAAGAACATTGTAAAGAACAACATGTAGTATGATAATCTTTGTTTTTTTTGTTTTCAAACAAGTTATATTTCATGATAAGTAAAAGTAAATGAAATATAGGTGAGAACACATGAGAGAGAAAGGAAGCGAGACAGAAAGACATAGGCACAGAATTTACGATGACTGTTAAATTTAAGTGTGGGTCACAAGGTAGATAAGGGAGAATTGGAATCTATGGAAGGAGTCATTTACTTGTGTTGTTCTTGTTTTTGGTTTGGGTAGTCAAATACTGAATGTTCATGATACTATTAAATAAAAATAAATTA
>NW_004444431.1:11117-13352 GCF_000243295.1 Trichechus manatus latirostris | reverse complement strand
AAAAAAAAAAAAAAACTCGTTTGAACCTCTGCCCTTTTTCTCCAGGAAACTACAGCTCATTTGGCCATAATGAAACCTCAATATATAAAATAATTTGAGTTGACCGTGGAGCTACTTTTAATCAGCCTAACGCAGTTGCTGGAAGCATCTACTGAATTAGTTTTGTTCAGCTATAAATTTAATCCCAAACTTAACATCATTGCCCTTGCTGATGTGGATCTGAGCCAGGGTAGGAAAGAGGCTAACAAAATTTGCCCAATTTACTCTAAGCAATTTGGTTTAACTGGCAGTTGTTACCTTCATGTCCTATCTTCTGACAGGCAGATTTAGAGCCTTGCAATATCCAGCCAGGCTATATGCCAGGGTGTCAGGACCCAACTGTAACTGTCCTGGCTCTCCCTACTATAATCTCTATCAACAGTAAACAGATTAAAGTTTCACATTCAAAACATAGTGCAGTGGTTAAAACAGCAAATACAGTAGTGTATGTGCAAAAGAAACACTCCACTCATTTATACATTAAAAAAGCTTGTTTCTCAAATGTAATAGTAACCAACAGATTTTTCATGAAATTCAAGAGAATGTATACAACTTATAATTAATCTAAATGATTTGTAATTTTCAATGAGTGATATACATGCATAAATACAGAAATTCAAATCTCAAATCACCAGTTTTGATGAGTCTGAAGTGGGTTATGTTTATTCAGAAGGCGTGTAACTATCAATTGTAGCCATAAAAATGTGCTTGAGAATGTTCAAAAGTAATTGTGCATCGTTGTTTATACTGTTGCGTAGATGTGCAATGCTTATTTATGTGTGTCTATGTTTGCTATTTTCATTTTTTTATTTTTTGGTATTGTGAAAGCATGTATCTTTTTCAAGGAGCATCTCTGTTCCATATGCATATCTCACTAGTAAAATGATGATAATTCAGTACGTGTTCTGTGGAAGTATTCTTCTTTCCCAAAATTAGGCTTAGCTCTCTCACTTCATCTGACTATCGTAAGAATTTAGGTCATAAAGATCTATGCAACAGAAACATAATTACCCAATGTGTAATTGTTGAGTAAATCACTGAGTAAAGATTTTTGCAATTGCATTTTCAACAGGTTTTATATCATGAACTCTTGCACAAAACTCTGCTCGGTTCTAATTCTCTATATTTCAGCTACCTCTATAAATTTTTCTAGCCCTATCTCATTTTTTTTTTAGTTGTGAACAAAGCATAGTCCCAGTATTATTTTATGTTATTAAAATACAAGTTTTAATTAATATCTGGTTATAATATCGTATACAATCTTAATATTATCTACACTATAATATTATACACAGTCTTAATTCCAGGCAAGAGGTAGATTCTCCCATGTTAAGTACTGTGAATTTAGAACCAGGGGAAATGAAGATTACAATTTGGATTAATTATCTCCCCTATTAGCATTGTAGCAACTGCACTACTAAGGACATAAAATAAAGTATTATTGGTGAATCAGTAGCAAACATAACAAGGTATATACCAATTGTGAAGAAAACCTAAGGAAATTGAATGAAATTTGTTAAGATTAACACACGCATGTGCACTAATTAAAGACAGTTTGCTCAAATATTTCTGGGAAATAAATATTTCCCTTCATATAATTCAGTGAAATGATGCTTAGACATATAAGACATATCAAATGCAATTAATAATTATTGACTTAAAAATATTTATGTAACAATTATCAAGAGCTCACTATTCCCATTGGCTGTGCTTAGTGTTTTTCTATTACTAAATTACATGATGCTCAAAACAACACTATGAAATAAGTAATATTGTCCCCATTTCACAGATGAGTCTACTGAAACACAAAGTCAACTAGTTTCCTGAACATTGCACAGATGGTACATGGCCGAACAACGAGAGAGTGACAGAGGAGAGAAAACAGAACACGTTTGAAAAAGTTTGTTGAGGTAGGAGGGGAAACTGGATTGTATCTTTTTTGTGCTGGCCTCCTGGACATTCATGCAAAATCATATCCATTTATATAAATGAAGTTGGGTTTTCATTATGGTTTTGTGTTTTAACACAATCTTCATTTTTTAAATGAGTCCAGTCAAATCAACTGACATAAATATCTAATGTAAATTTTTTAGAGTAGCATCTTGCATTTTATAAATTCAAACGAAATTTTCCTGGTCAGATATTTGATAAACTATATGTTGTTAAACATCATATCAAATAAAATTATAAAAATGT
>NW_004444431.1:5179-10395 GCF_000243295.1 Trichechus manatus latirostris | reverse complement strand
TATTATTGTTTTAGGATTCTCAGTCTTTACATTTTTTAATATGATTGTGCCTCAATAGTTCACCAAACAGCTTAAAGTCCAAGATTATATCTCAGATCCAATAGAAGTGAATCTCTCCTCTTCCCCTTGTAATAAAGAACAGTTTAATGATTTCACTAATGAAAGTGATTGAGATTAATCCAGAAAATCGAGGACAGACCTTCCCAGTCAATAAGCCAGCTTTAAACACTGTTAATCTGATGAATCTGGGGAGGGTGTAATTAAAATTCTGTCTCCCATTTATCTAATATTCAAAAGTAAAATGTGTACTAAAATGGCTTTCTCTTTTGGCATGTTTTTTTTTTCCCCCTTATTTTAGTGTGTATGTGAGTGTGTTGTTGTTGTTGTTGCTTTGGTGCTGACTGAAAAATACTAAGTTGGAATAGACAAAAACAGTTCAACCAATTTCTCCTTTTTAGTAGTTAGTAGAAATCATAGCTATGAATTAGTAACAACAGCCTGAACAGTGACATTGTTGAGTCTCCCACGTGACACTGAAGGTAACAGAACATGAGCATTTTATGCATGTTGCTTTCCCTGGATGACTATTCAGTGATAGTAGATATTTTAAATGTTATAAAATTTTACATTAAAAACATCTTATTGGTTACTTGGTCCTCAAGTCAATTATCTTGGTTGGTGATGTGTACTAAGTTAGCAAAAAAGACTGTTGCTATGATTATATTTAAAAGCATATTTGTTGCCCTAATTGCACAGATTGGAAAGAGGTATATATTTTATCCTTATGCAAGTCTTCAAAACTAGTAAATTCTGGTTAAGGGAGCAATACCAAGGTTTGACTGTCAGAGCTGTCTAGCTGCTAAACATTATAGTATCTACAAAACAACTAGCATTTTATTTTTATCTCATATAACGTGGAGTTGTATGAATAGACTGTGTAGATTCATGATTGCACTTTTCAAACTTGGAAATTCCTGAATTTTTTGGGAAAAATATGTAACTTTAATATTGCTGCAATTTTAGGGATGTGATGTGTTTCCTTTTGGTGAATATGGCACACTCTATATTAAAGACAATATTTATATATTAATTAAAAATCCACCGTAGCCCTTTGACAAGTCAGAAAAGTAATGCTAAAAAGTCATTTTAAAATCCTTCTGATGGAAATTTTTCTCTCTGTCCAAGGGCAATTCTTCTTGATAGATTATTGTTGTTGTTGACAGAGCCCATTGAGTAGGTTCTGATTTATTGCGACTCTATGTACAACGAAAGGAAACACTGCCTGGTCCTGCACCATCCTCACAATCGTTACGTTTGAGCCCACTGTGGCAGGCACCATGTCAGTCCATCTCACTGAGGATCTTCCTCTTTTTTGCTGACCCTCTACTTTACCAAGCATGATGTTCTTCTCCAGGGACTGGTCCCTCCTGATAACATGTCCAAAGTACTGAAGATGATGTCTCACCATCCTCACTACAAAGGAGCATTCTGGCTGTACTCCTTCCAAGATAGATTTGTTCGGTCTTCTGGCAGTCCGTGGATTATTCAATATTCTTCTCCAACAGCATAAGTCAAAGGCATCAATTCTTCTTCAGTCTTTCTTATTCATAGTCCAACTTTCGCATGCATATGAGGTAATTGAAAATACCATGGCTTAGGTCAGGTGCACCTTAGCCCTCAAGGTGACACCTTTGCTTTTTAGAACTTTAAAGAGGTCTTTTGCAGCAGTTTTGCCCAATGCAATATGTCATTTGATTTCTTGACTGCTGCTTCCATGGACGTTGATCGTGAATCCAGCTAAAATGAAATCCTTGACAACTTCAATCTATTCTCTGTTTATCATGATGTTATTTATTTATTCAGTTGTAAGAATTTTTGTTTTCTTTATTTTAAGGTGTAATCCATACTGAAGTCTGCAGTCTTTGATCTTCAACAGTAAGTGCTTCAAATCCTCTTCACTTTCAGCAAGAAAGATTGTATCATTTGCATATTGCAGCTTGTTAATGAATCATCCTCTGATCCTGATATAGGGTTCTTTGTACAGTCCATCTTCTGTAATTATTTGCTCAGGATACAGATTGAATAAGTATGGTGAAAGGATACAACCCTGACACACATCTTTCTTTATTTTAAATCATGCAGTATCCTCTCATTCTCTTCAAACTGCCTGTTGGTCTACGTACTTTTTCCACACGAGGATACGATGATATATTAGATCTCACCTTTGTCGTCTTATCTTTTGCCTATCATTTTCTGATTCTATTCTATTTCATTTATTTTCCTCTTTTTTATTTGGCAATATAGTTTGCTTTTTCTTTGATTCTTTTATTTATGGTAATGTTCAAGTTGTACGTAGAAATTTTTTGTCTGTACCTGGTTATTATAAACCTATATACAGCACTTGAAGCACTTACTGATGAAGATTAAAGACCACAGCCTTCAGTATGGATTACACCTTAAAATAAAGAAAACAAACATTCTTACAAATGGACCAATAAGAAACATCATGATAAATGGAGACGTGATTGAAATTTTCAAGGATTTCATTTTACTTGGTTCAACAATCAACACCCATGGAAGCAGCAATCAAGAAATCAAAAGACGCATTGCATTGGTTAATCTGCTGCAAAAGAACTTCTTAAAGTGTTGAAAAGCAAAGATGTCACCTTGAAGACTAAGGTGCACCTGACCCAAGCCATGATGTTTTCAATCACCTCATATGCATGCGAAAGTTGGACAATGAATAAGGAAGACCAAAGAAGAACTGATGCCTTTGAATTGTGGTGTTGGTGAAGAATATTGACTATACCATGGTCTGCTAAAAGAAAGAAAAAATCTGTCTTGGAAGAAATACAATCAGAATGCTCCTTAGAAGCAAGGATGATGATTTGGACGTGTTTTAAGAAGGGACTAGTCCCTGGAGAAGGATATTATGCTTGGTAAAGTAGAGGGTCAGCCAAAAAGGGGAAGACCCTTAACGAGATGAATTGACAGAGTGGATTCAACAATGAGATCAAGCATAACAAAGATTGCTAGGATTGTGCAGGACTGGGCAATACTTTGTTCTGTTGTACATGGGGTCACTATGAATGGAAACTGACTGGATGGCACTTACCAACAACAATAACATGCACAGCATCATTAAAATTATCAGTCTCAGAATTCTGTCTCAGAAATAAAAAGAACTCTATGTATAAGTTTTATAAATAACAGCTTGTATTTGACATCTCTGTGTATATTTCTCAGTTTACATTGGTATTCTCTGGAGATTTTTTGTTTTCTCATATTATGATTTTTAACGTTATTTTAAATCACTTATGCTTTTTTTGTAACTCCCTTTTTTAAAATTGTGCTTTAGGCGAAGGTTTACAGAACAAATTATGTCTCCATTCATTAGTTTATACACAAATTGTTCTGTGTCATTGGTTGCAATTCCCAAAATGTGTCATCCCTCTCCCCATTACCACCCTGAGTTACCCATTTCTGTTTGTCAGGTTTTCCTGCCCGTTCCTGCCTTCTTATCTTTGCTTTTAGTCTGATGTTGTCCTCTTGGTCTCAAGTAGATGATTGTCCTAAGAAACGCTTTCCTCATGTGTGCTTTGTTTATTTTATAGGCCTGTCTATTATTTGGGTGAAAGATGATCTCCAAGAATAGCTTAAGTTCTAAGTTAGGAGGGATGTCTAAGAGCTCTAGTCTTGAGGGTTCCTCTAATCTCTCTCAGATCTGAAAATCTTGTCTTTTTTATGAATTTGAATTTTCTTCTACATTTTTTTCCCACTCTAACCGGGAACTTCTGTGATCACAGTCTGAGCTGTGGATCGTGATAGGTGAGTACTATCTAGTCCCTCTGGTCTCAGGCTGGTGGAAGCTGTGGTTCCTGTGGTCCATTAGTGCTTTGGACTAATTGTTTTCTTGAGTCTTTGGTTTTCTTCACCCTCCTTTGGAAAAAAACCCAATAGTTATATCTTAGATGGGCTCTTGAAAGCTTTTAAAACCTCAGATGCTACTCACCAAAGTAGGATGTATAATGTTGTCTTCACGAACTATGATATGTCAACTGACCTTGTTGTCCTTTGAGACTATGGTCTTTAGCCTTCAAGCCAAGTAACTCAGTCCCATGATGTGTTTGGTTATGCCTATGATGTTTGCATGACTGTGCCCCCTATGTGCTCTATTATATATATGAATGTATATGTAGCACATACAAATATGTATGTAGAAATATCCACAGCCAAACCTATATATGCATGTAGATGTACTCCCATACACCCTCCCACACCTATTCAACATACATATCTAATTATGTATCCACTCATATATTATCATCTGTTATTGTTGATGTTTCAGGATTATGCACATTGTAATATTTACCTTTGTTGCCTTTTTACTTGTGAACCTCTCAGTGTCTTCCCTTGCCTTGGTCATGTTGTGCTGAGTTCCCCATATTGTGTACTACTGCCTTTCCTTTCACCAAAGTTAACACTTATCTGCTTTGTAGTTAGTGATTTTCCCTCCCTCTACTCACATCCCTGGTAACCATCAAAAAATGTTTTTTTTTTCTGTGTGTAAACCTCTTACTTACTATTTATAATGATGGTCTCATATAATATTTGTCCTTTTGTGATTGACTTATTTAACATAGCATGTCTAAATTCATCCAAGTTGTGAGATGATTAGCGGGTTCATGATTATTCTTTATTGTTGCATAGCATTCTATTGTGTGTACGTACCACAGTTTGTTTATCCATTCATCCATCGATGGACATTTAGGTTGTTTTTGTATTTTTGCTATTGTGAATAATGCTGCAGTGAACATGGGTGTGCCTATGTCTATTCTTGTCAGGGCTCTTATTTCTCTAGGATAGAAATGTAAGAATGGGACTGCTAGATCATATAGTATTTCTATTTCTAGCTTTTTTAAGAAATTGCCATGCTGTTTTTCTGTAGTAGTTATACCATTTTACATCCCCACCAGCATTGTATAATTTCCAGTCCCAGTATTTATTGTTTTCTGTTTTTTGGTTTTATGTTTTTTTTGTTTTTTTTTTTATCAGTGCCACTATTCGCAGGGTGAGATGGTTTCTCATTGTAGTTTTGATTTTTATATCTCTAATGGCTAATGGGAGCCCTGGTTGCACAGTAGTTAAGCTTCTGGCTACTAACCAAAAGGTTGGCAGTTCAAATCCACCAGTCCCTCCTTAGAAACCCTATGGAG
>NW_004444431.1:2946-3247 GCF_000243295.1 Trichechus manatus latirostris | reverse complement strand
TACAATGAAGAATCAATGGTACTGAGGGAAGAAGTCCAAGCTACACTGAGGCATTGGTGAAAAACAAGGCTCCAGGAATGACCAAATACCAACTGAGATGTTTCGACAAATGTATGCAGTGCTGGAGGGGCTCACTGGTCTATGCCAAGAAATTTGGAAAACAGCTATCTGGCCAACTGACTGAAAGAGATACATATTTGTACTCCTTCCAAAGTAAGTTGATCCAACAGAATGTGAAAATTATTGAACAATATCACATGTAAATAAAATCTTTCTGAAGATAATTAAAAAAATAGTAGCA
>NW_004444431.1:1144-2589 GCF_000243295.1 Trichechus manatus latirostris | reverse complement strand
AAGTACACTGCATCAGGATTGGAGGAAGACTTATTAACAACCTGCAATATGCTGATGATACAACCTTCCTTGCTGAAATTGAAGAGGACTTGAAGCACTTGCTGATGAATTTCAAAGACTACAGCCTTCAGCATGACTTAAAGTTAACATAAAGAAAACCAAAATCCTCTCAACTGGACCAATAAGCAACATCATAATAAATGGAAAACATATTGCAAGTTGTCAAGGATTTCATTTTATTTGGATCCACATTCAATGCCCATGGAAGCAGCCATCAAGAAATCACATAATGTATTTCATTGGGTAAATGTGCAGCAAAAGACCTGTTAAAAGCCTTAAAAAGCAAAGATGTCATCTTGAGGATTAAGGTACACCTGACCTAAGCCATGTTATTTTCAATTGTCTCACATGCATGTGAAAGCTGGAAAATGAATAAGGAAGAGAAAACAAGAATTGATGCCTTTGAATTATGGTGTTGGCAATGAATATTGAATATACCATGGACTGCAAAAAGAATTAACCAGACTTTCTTGGAAGAAGTACAGCCAGAATGCTCCTTAGTAGTGTGGATGGCGAGACTTCGTCTCCCATACTTTGGACGTGTTATCAGGAGGGACCAGTCTCTGGAGGAGGACAACATGTTTGGTAGAGAGTCATCAAAAAAGAAGACCCTCAACAAGGTGGATTGACACGGTGGCTGTCAAAATGGGATCAAACTTAGCAAAGATTGTGAGGATGGTGCAGGTTCGTGCAGTGTTTTGTTTTGTACATGGGATCACTATGAGTCAGAACCAACTAGACAGCACCTAACAATAACAATAATAAGTCTTACTGTCCACGAGCTTGCTATGATTTTCCATTTACGTAGGTCTCTTGGTTTCTTGCAATAGTTTTAATATTTTTCTTCATATTAGTCTTTTACATCTCTGGTTAGATTTAGTCCTAAGCATTTATCTTTTTGAGGGCAATTGTAAATATACTGTTTTCCTGATTTCCTTTTCTGAGTTCTTTTTGCTGGTGTAGAGAAATCCAACTGATTGTTGTATGTTGATCTTGTACCCTGCCACTTTGCTGAATTCTTCTCTTAATTCCTGTAGCTATCTTGTGGAGTCTCTGTGATCTCCTATGTATATAATCATATCATCTCCAAGTAGGGATAGTTGTAATTGTTCCTTACCAATTTGTATGATGTTTATTTCCCTTTCTTGCCTTATTGCTGTAGCTAGGACTTCCAGTACAATACTGAATAAGAGTGGTAATAAACAACATCCTTGTCTTGTTCCCATTCTTATGGGAATTCTTTCAGTCTCTCTCTGTTGTGAATAATGTTAGCTGTTGGTTTTGTATATATGCCCTTAATTATGTTGAGAAATTTCCCTTCTATTTCTATTTTGCTGAGAGTTTTTATTAAGAGTGAGTGTTGTAATTTATCAAATGCCTTTTCT
>NW_004444431.1:0-443 GCF_000243295.1 Trichechus manatus latirostris | reverse complement strand
GTTTGGGTAGGTGGTGTGTTTCTAGAAATTTGTCCATTTTTTTCTAGGTTTTCAAATTTGTTGGAGTATAATTTTTCATTATTTTGTTATGATCCTTTTTATTTCAGTTGGTTCTCTCTTTTTTATTTCACATATCTGATTTCTTATTTGAGTTATTTGCATTTTCTCCTTTTCTTTGTCAATTTGATCAGTGGTTTGTCAATTTTGTTGATATTTTCAAAGAAACATCTTCTAGTTTTGTTGATTCTTTTGATTGTTTTTCTGTTTTATGACTCATCTATTTCTGTTTAGGTGTTTATTATTTCCTTTCTTCTAGCAGCTGTGGGCTTGTTTTGCTGATCTTTTTCTATTTGTTCATGTTGTAGGGTTATTACTTTTGGCACTTTCTTCTTTTTTGATGTCTATGTTTATTGCCATAAATTGATCTCTGAACTTTGCTTTTG
>NW_004444430.1:91213-108044 GCF_000243295.1 Trichechus manatus latirostris | reverse complement strand
GGGTGCCAGACTAGAATAGTGCTTCATAGGATTTTCAAACACTGATTTTTTAGAAGCAGAACAATAGGCCCTTCTTTCTAGGTAACTATGGGTGAACTTGACCTTTCAGTTAGCAATCAAGTACATTAATAATATAGGAATTTATTTCTGAGATAAGGAAGGAAAGTGAAGTTGAGATAAACAAAAGAGAGAATAAGACTTAGAATAGTTTGTGGCATTAATTTGGTTGATTGAGAAAACTAAGATGGGAAAACAGCCAAACAGAATTTGGAGAAGAGACTTGAAAGTATTTCTTAAGGCTGTTTACCTCGAGTCAAGGAATATGCATATCAAAAGAGGTATCTTATTCCATACATACCTTTATTTCAGTGGACTCTTTGGCGCAAGAATAAATTAACCCAGGCTGAATGAACTCTATTCATTAGAAGTGTGGTGTGGAAAAGAAAACACTCATAGTTGCAGGTGCATACAGATAACAAGAGGGCAATTCCATTTGCCCTTCATGATTAGATTCTAGCTCCTTCATTGCAGTAACTGTACACCTTTCTATATGATTGCATGTTTACTTCCTTGTGCTATTCTTTTTCCCATGAAAAGCAAAGGGAACGGTCACTTTACTTTTTGCTTTGTTGCAATTCTTCACTACAATTTTGGATTTCTTTAGAGGAAGAAACTACTTTATTTAACAATTACACTGAATTTGTTATGTGTTTGTCATTGTTATAGGCAATTAACTATATTTATAATAACTTTATGAGAGAGATACTATTGTCATTAATCTTATTTCACAGATAAGGAAACTAAGGCACAAACAGGTTAGGTAACTTGCCCAGATTCACAAAACAACTGAAAGAAAAATCACAAATTAAACTCAAGTCGTTTCACCTGTAGAAGATGTGATCTTATCCATTATTTCAGGTGCCTCATCTTTTCTTTCTTTGCTTTCTCCTTTGCTTCTGAACATCATTTAGTCTAGGTATACACATGAAAGTTAGCTCAATTAAAGTTTGCCCAGAAAACCATCACAGAAAAAGAACAATTTTGGAAAGGAATAAATATCAGAAAAACCTTATGAATAGCTGCAGAACACTGGCTGATATAGTGCCAGAGGAATAGACATTAAGCTTGGAAGATGCTCAAACTATGACTGAGGAAGAGATAACTCCTCAAAGTAGAGTGGACCTTAATGACATGGATGGAGTCAAGCTCCCAGGACCTTCATTTGCTGATATAGCATGACTCAAAATGAAAAGAAACAGCTGCAAACATCCATTATTATCTGAGTGTGGAATGTACCAACTATGAATCTATGAAAATTGGAAAGTTGTCAAGAATTAAATGAAACTCGTAAAAATCGATATCCCAGGCTTTAGTGAGTTCAAATGGACTGGTATTGACCATTTTGAAATCAGACAGTAATATAGGCTATTATACCAGGAATGACAAATTGAAGAGAAATCAGGATTGGAGGAAGATGCATTAGCAACCTGTGATATGCAGATGACGCAACTTTGGTTGCCAAAAGTGAAGAGGAGTTTAATTACTTATTGATGAAAATCAAAGACTACAGCCTTCAGAAAAGATTACACCTTAAGATAAAGAAGACAAAAATACTCAAACTGGTCCAGTAAGCAATATCATGAAGAATGGAGAAAAGATTGAAGTTGTCAAGGATTCATTTTACTTGTATCCACAATCAACACCCATTGGAAATAGCAGTCAAGAAATCAAAGGATGCATTGCTCTGTGCAAATTTCCTGCAAAAGACCTCTTTCAAGTGTTAAAAAGGAAATATGTCACTCTAAGAATTAAGATGCGCCTGACTCAAGCCATGGTGTTTTCAGTCATCTCATATGCATGTGATATGCATGGACAATGAATAAAGGATACTGAAAAATAAATTGATAACTTTAAATCATGATGTTGTGGAGGAATATTTAATATATAAATGACACCCAGAAGAATGAACAAATCTGTCTTGGAAGAAGCACAGCGAGAATGCTCCTTAGAAGCAAGGGTGGCAAGACTTCATCTCACATATGTTGGACATGTTATCAGAAGGGACCATTCCCTGGAGAAGGAAATCATGCTTGGTAAAGTAGAGGATCAGCAAATAAGAGGAAGACACTCAACAAGATGCAGCTTGAGCTGCAACAATGGGCTCAAGCATAACAACACTTGTGAGGATGGCAAAGGACTGGGCAATGTTTCATTCTGTTATATATAGGGTAGCTATGAGTCAGAACTGACTCATCAGCACCTAATAACAACAACACTATGCCAGGAATGATGAATTGAAGAGGAATGGAATAGTATTAGTTGTCAAAAGGAATATTTCAAGATCTATCCTGAACTATAACCCTGTCAGTGATAAGATAATATCCATATGCCTACATAGATTACCAGTTAATACTCATTGCCATTGAGTTGATTCTGACTCATAGTAACCCTATAGGACAGACTAGAACTGCCCTATAGAATTTGCAAAGAACACCTAGTGGATTTGAACTTCTGACCTTTTGGTTAGCAGCCATAGCACTTAACCACAATGCCACCAGGTTTTCCCCAGTTAATACCACTATTATTCAGATTTACGCACCAACCACTAAGGCCAAAGATGAAGAAATTGAAGATTTTTTTACCAACTTCTGCAGTCTGAAATTGATCAAACATGCACTTACGGTGCATTGGTAATTACTGGTGATTGGAATGTGAAAGTTTTAAACAAAGAAGCAGGATTGGTAATTGGTAATTGGAAAATATGGTCTTAGTGATAGAAATGATGTCAGAGATTGCATGAAGAATTTTGCAAGACCAACGACCTCTTCATTCCAAATACTTTTTTTTCAACAACATAAACTGCGACTATACACATGGGCCTCGCTGAATGGAATACACAGGAATCAAATCTACTAATTCTGTAGAAAGAGATGATGGAGAGGCTCAATATCATCCATCAGAACAAGAAAAGGGGCAGAGTAGTATCCTTTCACCATACTTATTCAATCTGTATACTTAACAAATAATCTGAGAATCTGGACTATATGATGGTCACATCAATTGCTCTTATGCAAGCTCAAGTTGAAGCTGAAGGAAATTAGAACAAGTCCACAAGATCCAAAATACAACCTTGAGTATATTCGACCTGAATATAGAGGTCATCTCAAGAATAGATGTGAACCATTGAACACAAAGACTGAAGATGAGATTTGTGGGATGACATCAAAGACATCAGAAATAAAGAAAGCAAAAGATCATTAAAAAGACGGGAAAGAAAGAAAAGACAAAAGTGGATGTCAGAAGAGATTCTGAAACATTTTCTTGAACAAAGAATGGCTAAAACAAATGGAAGAAATGATGAAGTAAAAGAGCTGAAGAGAAGACTTCAAATGGTGACTAGAGAAGACAATGTAAAGTATTATAATGAAATGTCCAAAGACCTGGAGTTAGAAAACCAAAAGGGAAGAACATGCTTGTCTTTTCTCAAGTTGAAAGGACTGAAGAAATTATTCAAACCTGGAGTTGAAATAGTGAAGGATTCGTAGAGCAAAATATCAAACGACACAGGAAGCATCAAAAGAGGATGGAAGGAATACACGGAGTCACTATAACAAAAATAATTGATCAACATTCAACCATTTCGGAAAGAAGCATTTGATCAATAACTGATGGTACTAAAGGAAGAAATCCAAACTCTACTGAAGTCACTGGTGAAAAATAAGTCTTCTGGAATCAATGGAATACCAATTGAGATGTTTCAAGAAACTGGTGTCTATTCCAAGAAATTTTAAAGACAACTACCTGTTCAACTGACTTGAAAACATCCATATATGTGCCCACTTCAAAGAAAGTTGATCCAAGAGAATGTGCAAATTATCCAACTATGTCATTAATATTATATGTAAGTAATATTTTGTTGATGAAAATTCAGAAGTGTTTGCGGCAGTACATCGACAGGGAACTGTCAAAGATTCAGAAGAGGACATGGAAGGAAGGATATCATTCCTAATGTTAGAAGGATCTTGGCTGAAAGCAGAGAATGACAGAAAGATGTTTACCTATGTTTTATTGACTATGCAAAGGCCTTCAACTGTGTGGATCATAACAAATTATGGACAACATTGCAAAGAGTTGGAACTCCAGAACCCTTAATTGTGCTTGTGAGGAACCTGTAAATACAAGAGACAGTCGTTCCAACAGAACAAGGGATACTGAGCAGTTTGAAACCAGAAAAGCTTTACATCATGGTTGTATTCTTTCACCATACTTATTCAGTCTGTATGCTTAACAAATAATCTGAGAATCTGGACTATATGATGAAGAACGCGGCATCAGGATTGGAGTACGAGTCATTAACAACCCGCTATATGCAGATGACACCACATCACTTGCTAAAAGTGAATAGGACTTGAAGCAGTTACTGATGAAGATCAAAGACTACAACTTTCAGTATGGATTACACTTTAACATAAAGAAAATAGAAATTCTCACAACTGGACCGATAAACAACATCATTATGAACAGAGAAATATTGAAGTTGTCAAGGATTTCATTTTACTTGGATCCACAAAGAACGCCCAAGGAAGCAGCAGTCAAGAAATCAAAGGACGCATTGAATTGGGCAAATCTGCTGCAAAAGACCTCTTTGAAGTGTTAAAGAGCAAAGATGTTGCTTTGAGGACTAAGGTGTACCTGACCCAAGCCAGGGTATTTTCATTTGCCTCATATGCATTTGAAAGCTGGACAATGAATAAGAAAGACCAAAGAAGAATTGATGCCTTTGAATAATGGTGTTGGCGAAGAATATTGAATATACCATAGACTTCCAGAAGAATGAACAAATCTGTCTTGGAAGAATCACAGCCAGAATCCTCCTTAGCGGCAAAGATGGTGAGACTTGGTCTCACATAACTTCGACATGTTGTTAGGAGGGACCAGACCCTGGAGAAGGGCATCATGCTTGGTATAGGGTCAGTGAAAAAGAGGAAGATCTTCAACGAGATCGACTGACACAGTGGCTGCAACAATATGCTCAAACATAGCAATGAGTGTGAGGATGGCACAGGACCAGGCAGTATTTTATTCTGTTATACATAGGGTCGTTATGAGTCAGAACCATCTCAACAGCACCTAACAACAACAACAAAGATAAAATAAACATGAACATTAAACCTTTCTCATTAGAAATGTAACAAGTTCTAAGTTAAATATATTGATTCTGTTATACTATAATTTAGTAGTCCTTTTAACTATGTTCCAATTTCACCATCATTGTTAAAACATAATGCTTGCTATTTCTAAACCAATTTGTCATTCCTGGCATAGAAGACCATATGACTGTCCATTTCAAACTGACCAATACCACTTCATTTCAGCTCACTAATGCCTAGGATATCATTCTTTACAAGTTTCATTTCATTTTTGGTTACCTTCCAATTTTCCTAGATTCATACTTTGTACATGCCATGTTCCAATTATTAATGGATTTTTGTAGCTGTTTCTTCTAATTTTGAGTTGTGCCACATCAACAAATGAAGGTCCCAAAAGCTTGACTCCATCTATGTCGTTAAGGTTGATTCTACTTTGAGGAAGCAGATCTTCCTCAGTAGTATTTTGAGTGCCTTCCACCTGAGGGGCTCATCTTCCAGCACTGTATCAGACAATGTTCTACTATTCATAAGATTTTCAGTGGCCAATTATTTTAGAAGTAGACTACCAGATCCCTCTTCCTAGTCTGTCTTACTCTGGAAGCTCCACTGAGTCCTGTCCACCATGGGTGACCCTGCTGGTATTTGAAATACTGGTGGCATAGCTTCCAGCATCACAGCAACATGCAAGTCACAGTATGACAAACTGACAGACGAGTGGTGGATTTTTTTGTTTAGAAACATAAAATCTGTACTGATGTCAGCCAACACTTGTGGAGCCCTCAGCAAGGAGCTGAACTTCTCCCAGTCCCATTTCAATGTTCAGTATAGCATAAATATGAATATCTAACCAACCACTTCACACCGGGGATGATAGGAAGAAAAAGGAGATGAGGCAAGATTACTGAAGGTACTTTGTTAATTGGAAACTGCAAAGGAAATGCAAATATTAATAAAAGTCTACTTGTAAGAGGTTTAGATGATGTGTCTGGTGCTGAAATTTTTCTGCAACCTCATTTCGGGAAGACTCTATTATTAATATGACGTGTATCAGTAATCTTGTGCCACAACAATATTATGTAACCAATCATGACAAAATTCAGTGTCTTAAAACTATAATCTACCTGTTTAACTCATTAATTTGGGTTTGGAGATTAGACTGGCTATCAGCTGGGAGGTTCTTCTGGGCTTATGTGTGCTCACTTGCTTATCTGGCAGGTGTATTGGCAGTTGGAGTGAAGACAGAGGTATAACTTGGCCACATGTCTCTCATCATGCAGCAGGATAGCCTGGACATACTTTCATGGAAAAGGCAGAGAAACTCAGAAGAGAGCGTGCAAGCCTACAAAGCCTCTTGAGTCTTAGGCTTAACTAACACACTATCAATTTACTGCATTTGCTAGTCAAAACTAGCCATTAGATTTGCTAGGATTCAAGGGACAGAGAACTGGACTCCATCCATCTTCTGATAAGTGGACCTGTAAAGACATCTTGAAATGGGCATGGATTCAGAGAAAGAAGTGGGGACACTCTTGCTATCAGTTTAACAGTGGAGTAACACTTATTCACCACTCAGTGAAGCAGATTTATTTAAAGATAAGAACTGAGTTCATGAATGAAGGAAGCTAAGTAAAAGGATAAATATAATTCATTATAAAATATGAACATTAACTATTCATAAAATTTTAAAAGCAATAAGATGTTTCAAAACGTTAATATTGCAAATTAATTTTAATCTAATTTTAAATGTTTCTGAATATTAACAAGTAGTCTTTGTGTTCTGGAATAAAATAGCCCAATGTACTTAACGCTATTTAAGGGTTGATTTGAACTAAAACTTTACAGTCTAAATTGTCTTTTACTAGCGGTTTCTTCATAGTGATAGTTCTTCTATTTTGGTCTATATTCTCTAACAATTAAGGAATGAAATTATCACTTCCTTTCTTATGGAAACCTAATAGTGTGACATGCAATGATACAGGTCCTTGAACAGTACTCAGTGGTGGAAGTAATTAACTCTTGAAATATCTGTGTATAGAATTAAGGTGAGGACAGGTAAACCTGACCTGTAGTCAGCAGGATGGGATCATTAGCCCACTAAATCCCAGCAGGAGTGAATACAGCAGTGGAAGAGAAACAGGTGAGAAATGACACCACTTTGCTTTTCAGGTGTAATGTGCACTCCCTATAGCGTCGTACTTATGGTAACCCAGCCTAAGGAATGGCTGTCTGCTCATTCTGGAAATATTCATCCATATCAGCGTTATCGTTAAGAAGTCTAGGAGACTAAGAAAACTGTCAATTTCATGTATTTAATTGTTAAGCAAAGTAACATTATAGTTCTCATTGCGTAGGGAAATATCTAGCCATGATTTTTTTTTTAAAATAAGACAATTGATAGGAAAAGGAGGGCAAATATACCTGTGATTGCAATATTTTCGTGATTAGCACTATTCACCTGAACAATTTTTAAAAAGAGTCACATTATTTCATGTTGTCAAAAATCAAGACTAATTTTAAACAATTTTTCAAATAACCACTAGTCTATGGTAAACAATACTTTAAGCCAAGTAGTCAAGAATGTCTGATTTAATTTATATGACTACCTCTGTACTTCCTGTTAGGAAAATGGGTGATAAAACATTTTTATAGTATAGTAAATTTTGGGTATTTTCTTTACAAGCTTGTTTTAAATCATGTGGCTATTCTAGAAGGATATAACAGTACAAAGCAGGAAATAAGATCTTGTTGTCAGCATACAAAATGAAAAAAAAATGCATGAGGGTGTAGTAGTTTTGAGGGTGTAGTAGTTTCCTGAATGGATAAATATTCAACTGTTTTTGGTTGTTTTCCATTTGTTTTTGAAATAAGAGATATAGGAAGATGTTACAGAAAACAAGGCCAAATGCAAATGATGGAGCATGTCTAGCTCCATAATTTTATCTGTATATTCTGAGCAAAGAAATGCACTTGGTATAGAAGCAGCCTTTTTCTTTGGTGCTCTGTATGTTTCAATGCAAATGTTATATCTCATTTATTCCTGTACTTGACAAGCTTTTTTTTCCTTTTTTCTAAGTCATGTGAGGCATGGTCTAAAGAGGACATCAGTATAACTTTACAGCTGTGTGAGGTCAGGGCATTAATCAATGCAGAAGCACAGAGAAAAGAACACGTGCTTAATAGCTTGAATTTCTTCTTTTCCTTTTGAGAAGGGATCATATTTCTTCCGTGTGAAAGGAAATGTACTGAGATATACAATCGTGATGTCCAAATGCGAACAGGTTTTATTCTAGTTCACTAAGTTATACACTGTTCCTCCTTCTCCCCACTATTTGCTTACATAACTGGACAACTGGTTGGAAATATACTTTTTTCTTTAATCTTCTATGACTGATTATTTGACCTTGTGGAATGGGTGGGGAAAATAATTTTTGTCTGATATGAGTCAATGTGAACTATTCAGAGTGAAGCTTTTTCATTTCCATCCTCGAAATAGACAGGCTAAACATATAACCATCTGATATTCTCTTTAAAAAGTGCATGTTTGCCTATCAATCATCCAAACAGAAATATAAGTAAAAATTCTAGTGAGTTTTCTGTGTAATAAGTACTTCTTCCAACCCCTTCCCTTCCTCCATATGTATAAGACACAATGTTGTCAAAGCAATGATCAGTGAAAATTACTGAGATATTTATATGTGATGAATGTTGTTAATTTTGAACAGCAGGAAATGGGGTAAGTGTGCTTCAGTGAAACAGTCCACAGCATCTACTATTTGATAATTATTGTATAAACTCTTTTTTCCAGAAAAAGAAAAAAGAAAACCACTGCAATAGTCAACTATCTATTAATAATAATTACCCTCTTCTTTTCTAAGAGGACCCCCATTTTGTTCAAAGCTGGAAACACTAGCTTTCTCAGTCTTCCTTGCAGCCAGGGATAGCCAAATGATGCAGTTCTAGCCAATGAGCTCTAAGGGAAAAGCTGCAGCAGAGTTCCTGGGAAAGTTTTTCCTTACTTGATAAAAGGGTTAAATGCAATGAGTGCCAAGGTCTTTTCCCCTCTCTCCTACTAGGGAACTTTGTATGATGACTAGAAGTGATGCTATGACTCTTGTGACTAAGAAGTGACAAATATGACGAGGAATTTAACATTCTAAAGATAATAATAACACTTAACATTTGTTGAAAAATAATATATGTTAATCTAAAAAAGACTCTGATTTCATTTTGATGTTTGACTGCTGACAACTTTTAAGGCCCACCACTCTCTCTTCACTTTCAACCAACTTCTGGACAAGCAGGTAAGAAAGCCTAAGTGCACCTTCCTCCTTTGTGCCAAAGGTAAGTTCAAAGCTGGTATACCGTGGCCCATGCATGCACAGAAACTCAAGAAAAGCCAATTCAGTTCATTTACCTGCTCTTCCAAACAATTTTCAGACCTGCTTGAAAGCTTGCCCTGCTGCCCCCAGAAAACCTCATAAAGATTTTTTATACCCTTTTCAAGTGTGATTGGTGACATCAGTCTTAGTATTCAACCCACACTTTGGGTGGAATGTCCATCTAGCTTCTTTGGGTGACCACAATCATTGGCACTGTGAGCAGGATATCTAGGTGATTACCATCACCATTGGGATTGATACTTCTCTTGCTTTAACTTATTAACTTGCTCTGCTGCATGCTGGTCAGTAGACTCTTTGAGCTTTGTTGCTTTCTGCTAGGAAACATGCATTTTCAGCTGCTGCCTGCTGACAGTCTTGTGCATCTATATGTGCTGCTTTCTACTGCGTTTGCTGAGTTCTACTGAGCCACTTTTATGTAGACTTAATTGACCTAGTTCAGAAGTGGCAATTATAGGTATTTAGGGAGAGAGATATGAGTTTGGGTCACTCCTTAAAGTGCTCTTGGGTAGTGTGTTTCTGCCCGAACATATTTGTGTGTCTCAGACTGAACTGTGCATCCTGATTCAGCATAAAACACTCATTTGTTAATTTGTCATATTCTAATGGCTCGCACTTTGCTGTGATGCTGGAAGTTATGCTACCAGTATTTAAATGCCAGCAGGGTAAACAATGGTGGACAGATTTCAGAAGAGCTTCCACACTAAGACAGACTTGGAAGAAGAACGTGGCGATCCACTTCCGAAAAAATTGACCAGTAAAATCTTTATGAATAGCGGTGAAACATTGTCTCATATACTTCGAGAAAATGAGCCCCTCAGGTCGGAAAGCACTCAAAGTACAACTAAGGAAGAGCTATCTCCTCAAAGTAGAGTCTGCCTTAATGATGTGGATGGAGTAAAGCACCAAGGACCTTCATATGCTAATGTAGCACGACTGAAAATGAGAAGAAATGGCTGCAAAAATCCAATGTCATTTTTGGATGCCATTGAGTCGGTTCCAACTCATAGTGATACTATGTACAACAGAACTAAACACTGCCTGGTCCTGCGCCATCCTCACAATCGTTGTTATACTTGATCCCGTTGTTGCAACCAAAGAGTCAATCCACCTCTTTGAGGGTCTTCCTCTTTTTCACTGACTCTCTGCTTTGCCAAGCATGATGTCTTTTTCCAAGGACTGATCCCTTCTGATAACGCATTCAAAGTATGTGAGATGTAGTCTCACCATTCTTACTTCCAAGGAGCATTCTGGCCGTATTTCTTCCAGGACAGATACGTTCCTTCTTTTGGTAGTTCATGGTATATTTGATATTCTTCTCCAGCACCATAACTCAAAGGTATCAACTCTTCTTCTGTCTTCCTTATTAATTGTTCAGGTTTTGCATGCATATGAGGCAATTGAAAACACCATGGCTGGAAAGACATACCTTAGTCCTCAAAGTAACATCTTTGTTTTTTAACCCTCTAAAGAGGTCTTTTGAGGCAGATTTGCCCAATGCCAAGGATTGTTTGATTTCTTCTCTGCTGCTTCATGGGCGTGGATCCAAGGAAAATGAAATCCTTAACAACTTCAATCTTCTCTCTATTTATCATGATGTTGCTTATTGGTACAGTTGTGAGAATTTTTGTTTTCTTTATGTTGAGGTGTAATCCATGCTGAAGGCTATAGTCTTTGATCTTCATCAGTAAGTGAGTGCTTCAAGTCGTCTTCACTTTCAGCAAGCAAGCTTGTGTCATCTGCACAACACAGGTTGTTAATGAGTCTTCCTCCAATCCTGATGGCATGTTCTTCTTCATACAGTCCAGCTTCTTGGATTATTTGCTCAGCATACAGGTTGAATAAGTATGGTGAAAGGATGCAACCCTGACACACACCCTTCCTGATTTTAAACCATGCAATATTCCCTTGTTCTATTCAAACAACTGCCTCTTCATCTATGTACAGGTTCCTCATGAATAAAATTAAGTGTTCTGGAATTCCCATTCTTCTCAGTGTTATCCATAGTTTGTTATGATCCAATCAATCAAATGCCTTTGTACAGTCAACAAAAACACAGGTGAATATCTTTCTGGTATTGTCTACTTTCAGCCAGGATCCATATAACATCAGCAATAATATCCCTCTTTCCACATCCTCCTCTGAATCTGGCTTGAATTTCTGGCAGCTCCCCGTTGATGTACTGCTGCAATAGCTTTTGGATGATCTTTAGCAAAATTTTACTTGCACGTGATTGTAATGATATTGTACAATAATTTCCGCACTCAGTTTGATCAGCTTTCTTTGGAATAGGCATAAATATGGATCTCTTCCAGTTAGTTGGCCAGGTAGCTGTCTTCCAAATTTCTTAGCATAAACAAGTGAGCACTTCCAATGTTGCATCCATTTGTTGAAACATCTTAATCGGTATTCTGTCAATTCTTGGAGCCTGGTTTTTTGCCAATGCCCTCAGTGCAGCTTGGACCTCTTCCTTCAGTACCATGGGTTCCTGATCATATGCTACCTCCTGAAATGGTTGGACATTGACTAATTCTTTTTGGTATAGTGACTCTTTGTATTCCTTCCATCTTCTTTTGATGCTTCCTGCGTTGTTTAATATTTTCCCCACAGAATCCTTCAATATTGCACTCTAGGCTTGAATTTTTTCTTCAGTTCTTTCAGCTTGAGAAATGCTGAGCATGCTCTTCCCTTTTGGTTTTCTAACTACAGGTCTTTGCACAAGTAATTATAATGACTTTACTTTGTCTTTTCGAGTTGCCCTTTGAAGTCTTCTGTTCAGTTCCTGTACTTCATCATTTCTTCTTTTGCTCTAACTATTTTATGTTCAAAAGCAAGTTTCAGAGTCTCTCTGACATCCATTTTGGTTTTTTCTTTCTTTCCTGTCTTTTTAATGCTCTCTTGCTTTCTTTATGTATGGTGTCCTCGATGTTATTCCACAACTCGTCATATCTTTGAACATTAGTGTTCAACTTGTCAAATCTATTTTTGAGATGTTCTCTAAATTCAGTTGGGGTATACTCAAGGTCATACTTTGGCTCTCATGGACTTGTTCTAATTTTCTTCAATTTCAACTTGAACTTGCACGTGAGCAATTGATGATCTGTTTTGTAGTCGGTCCCTGGCCTACTTCTGACTGATGATATTGAGCTTTTCCAGCATCTCTTCCCACAGAAGTAGTCAATTTGATTCCTGTGTATTTCATCTGGTGAGGTCCGTGTGTATAGTTACTGTTTATGATGGTGAAAAAATGTATTTGCAATGAAGAAGCCCTTGGTCTTGCAAAATTCTATCATGCTATCTCAGGCATCATTTCTCTCCCCAAGGCCGTATTTTCTAACTACCTATCCTTCTTTGTTTCTAACTTTCCCATTCCAATCACTAGTAATGATCAATGCATCCTGACTGCACGTTCAGTCAATTCTAGACTGCAGAAATTGGTAAAAATCTTCTTTTCTACGTCTTTGGCCTTAGTTGTTAGTGTGGTAAATTTGAAATAATAGTTGTATTAGCTGGTCTTCCTTGTAGGCTTGTTGATGTTATCCTATCACTGACAGCATTGTACTTCAGGATAGATCTTGAAATGGTCTTTTTTATGATGAATGCAATATCATTCCTGTTTAAGTTGTCATTCCTGGCGTAGTAGACCATATGATTGTCTGAATGAAATGCACTCCATTTCATTTTTGACAACTTCCAATTGTCCTAGATTCATACTTCGTATATTCTATGTTCTGATTATTAATGGATGTTTGAAGCTGTTTATTTTCATTTTGAGTCATGACACATCAGCAAATTAAGGTCCCAAAAGCTTGACTCCATCTACATCATTAAGGTCGACTCTGAGGAGATAGCTCTTCCCCAGTCATCTTTTGACTGCCTTCCAATCTGAGGCGCTCATTGTCCAGCACTATATCACACAATGTTCTGCTGCTATTCATAAGGTTTTCACTGGCTAGTTAATTTCACAAGTAGACTGTCAGGTTGTCCTTCCTAGTCTGTCTTAGTCTGGAAGCTCAGCTGAAACCTGTCTGTCGTGGGTGACCCTGCTGGTATTTGAATACTGGTGGCATAGTTTCCAACATCAGAACAACACGCAAGCCCCACAGTACCACAAACTGACAGACGGGTAGGGGAAATATACATTAGCAATTGGAAAAGGAATGAACAAATTATGAATCTAGGCGAATTAGAGGTTGTCAAAAATGAAAAGGAATGCTTGAAGATCGATATCCTAGGCATTAGTGAGCTGAAATGGACTAGTATTGGCCATTTTGAAATGTACAATCATATGGTCTTCTATACCAGGAATGACAAATTGAAGAGGAAGGACTTCACATTCATTGTCTTAATAGAACATTTCAAGATGTATACTAAAGTAAAATCTGTCAATGATAGGATAATACCCATATGACTACAAGGAAGACCAGTTTATATGACTATTGTTTAAATTTACTCACCAACCATTAATGCCAAAGATAAAGATATTGTTGTTTTTTTTTTTTTTTTTTTACCAATTTCTGCAGTCTGAAGTTGATTAAACATGCAATTAATATGCATTGATAATTACTAGTGATTTCAGTGTAAATGTTGAAAACAAAGAAGGATCAGTAGATGGAAAATACAGCCTTGGAGACAGAAACGATGCCCGAGATCTCATGATAAAATTTTGCAAGATCAATGACTTAGTCATTAAAAATACTTTTTCCTCAACAACATAAATGACAAGTTTACATGTGGACTTCGTTCAAATGGAATACACAGGAATCAAAAAGACTACATCTGTGGAAAGAGACTATGGAGAAGTTCAATATCGTCTGTCAGAACAAGAAAAGGGGCTGACTGTGGAACAGACTATCAATTGCTCGTATGCAAGTTCAAGCTGAAGCTGAAGAAAATTAAAACAAGTCCACATGAGCCAAAGTACAACCTTGAGTATTTACCACCAAAATTTAGAGGTCATCTCAAGAATAGATAAGAACCACTGAACATTAATGACTGAAGACCAGAGTTGTGGAATGACATCAAAGACACCATATATGAAGAAAGCAAAAGATCATTAAAAATACAGGAAAAAAATAAAAGTGCGGATATCAGAAGAGACTCTGAAACTTTCTCTTGAACATAAAGTAGCTAAAGTGAATGGAATAACTGGTGAAGTAAAAGAGTTGAACAGAAGATTTCAAAGGGAAGCTAGAGAAGATAAAGTAAAATATTAAAATGACATATCTGAAGACCTGGAGTTAGAAAACCAAAAGAGAAGAAAATGCTCGGCCTTTCTCAAGCTGAAAGAACAAAGAAAATATTCAAGACTGGAGTTGAAATATTGAAGAATTCAGTGGGAAAAGTATCGAACTGCATAGGAAACATCAAAAAAGATGGAAGGAATACACAGAGTCACTGTACCAAAAATAATTGGACAACATTCAGCCATTTTAGGAGGTGTATGATGGACAACCGATGGTATTCAGGGAAGAAATCCAAGCTGCACTGAAGTCATTGGTGGAAAACAAGTCTCTAGGCATTGAAAGAATATGAAATGTGATGTTTCAATAAACTGATGCAACACTAAAAGCACTCACTAGTATATTCCCAGAAATTGGAAGACAGATACCTGGTGAACCAACGGGAAGGCATCCATATATGTACCCATGGCAAAGAAAGGTCAAGAAATCAAGCAACACATGGCATTGGGTAAACCTGTTGCAAAAGACCTCTTTAAAGTGCTAAAAAGAAAGATGTCACTCTGAGGGCTAAAGTTTGCCTGATCCAAGCCATGGTGTTTTCAGTTGTCTCACATGTGTGTGAAAGCTGGACTATGAATAAGGAAGATCAAAGAAGAACTGATGCTTTGAACTATGGTGTTGGCATATAATGTTAAATATACCATGGATGGTGAAACTTTGTCTCACATACCTTGGACATGTTATCAGGAGGGATAAGTCCCTGGAGAAGGACATCATGCTGATAAAGTAGAGGGTCAGTGAAAGGAGGAAGGCCTTCAATAAGATGGATTGACAGTAGTGCAACAATGGACTTAAGCACAACAACATTTGTGAGGATGGTGCTCGACCGGGTAGTGTTTTGTTCTGTTGTATATAGTATCACTATGAGAACTAATTCAACAGCTCCTAACTACTACAATCCATTAGTGCCCTCTCAGAGACACCTTCACTGTAGAGGCTTTATCAACCTACTATCATTCCTCCCCAAATCTCTGGACCATCCATGATGGTGATAAATGCACATGGATTTCAGGTGCAAGAAACTGTCCTCCTTGGCACCACACTGTATGCCATCAGAACAGCAATTGCTGGCTGTGTACTAGGCACTTCTGGAAATAGAGGCTCTCACAGGTCTTGAACTCATAACCTTCTGTACTCAGCTGCCCACTATGCTTTGAGTCACAGAAGCAGAACACTCAAGCTTGGCACAGCCACTAAGGGCATCTTGCTAAGGCGGAAAAGCTACCTACAGGACAGAGCTAAACCTGGACCCTTTGGCATACTCTGCCTGCAAGAAAGGTGGTCTCCCCTGTCCTCAATCCCTTGCCAGATGTCACAGTGGTGGAGGAGGTAACCTTTCTTCTGTTTCCCTTGACTACCTGGGATACTTCTTAGGATCAACTGAATGAAATTCAAGGGGAGTTTATATACTTTACTAACATTGGTGGAAAAAACACATGTGAGGGAACTGACTGGAAAGCTGCTGCTTTTCATTCTTCAGCTAGGCTATTCTGGATCAAGGACAGAACCCAAGGGTAAGCAAAATTGGCTTAACTTTAGGCAGTCATCCTAGCAATTGATATCCTCTTCAAAATCTTCCCGGTCTGCTCATTTTTACATGCTCTTGGGACATTGTCAGTATCTGGCCATCTGGTAGTGGCAGACAACAATTCATTATCCTAAGTTTTCCCCTTTGGAGTAAAGAACTCTGGGAATAATTTGACTTATAGATAGCCAAAATATAAATCAAGGTCATGTGTGTCTCTACATCATATAAGGACACAGTAGAAGACCTTACCAAGATACTCCTTAGCTCCTTTGGGATTCCAGATATTATTGGTAGTGACTAATGCATACATTTCACTTCACAAAACACACAATGTCAGTCTCTTGAATAAGATTTTTAAGGGAATTTTTACTTTTTTTTTTTTTTTTTACTGACCTCAAGCTACAGGACTCAAATAATGTCATCATCAACCAATCTTGAAAGGTATATTGTAATAAAGAGTCTAACTTCATTTTTGCTGACAACTTTAAACTTTAAAACTCTACAACTCTCCCT